>NC_043963.1:53087351-53238715 GCF_902148855.1 Sphaeramia orbicularis
TCAGATTCAGTCTGTGTTGCCAGGGTTAATCTAATCTGCTCTTAGTGGTGGGCATATTGATTCTGTGGTATCAGTATAATACTCACATACTACTCATTTGAGGATCGATTACTTTAATAAAGTATCAATATAATCAATAAGTGTGAAATAAAAGCACCTGTGTCACGTCTGAATCTTATAGAGTAGCTTACTTCAAGGTTTTGTACTGAACCCCCCACCCCCACCCCATGTCATGTGACCAGAAGTGCAACGATTGTGATGGATTAGATTTCTGTAGTGCTTTACATTATTGATCCATTATTCATTTGCTCTCACTTTCACACTCTGGTGGTGGTAAACTACGTTTGTATCCACAGCTGCCCTGGGGCAGGCTGATGAAAACGTGGCTACCAATTCACGCCAAACGGCCCCTCCAACCACCACTAACATTAATATGCATTCATACACCACTGTGAGTGACATAATCCACACATATATGATTTTTGGTTTCAAAACTTGAGATTTTTAAGAACACTTTACAAAGTGTAGATATTTGGAAACTCTAGTTTGTGTGTGTCTGTGTGTTCAGGGAAAATTGATAGATTGGAAAAGAATGGCATCACACCATTATGCTCATCATGAGCATAATAAAAATAATAATAATAAATCTAGAAAAGTACTCTGAGAGCGCAGACCTCCGCCAAGGCAGATCAGCCCCTCCACCCCACCACCAAAATTTTATCATTTGCTATGTGCCAGTATCAATATTTCCTGACAAGTTCATGAAAATCCGTCCATGACTTTTTGAGTTATCTTGCTAACAGACAAACAGGCAGTCAAACCCCGATGAAAACAACCTCCACTGTTTCACTTGGCGGAGGTAATAACAGACATGAGCAGCTCATGTCTGTTATTTCTTTGTGTAATGAAGCTGTACCTGAAGCATCAAATCAGGTGTATAAATCAACGTATGATCTGCAGTGGATCGAGGTTAGCACTGATACCTTTGGGAGGGGACCGGACCAGCGTGATGGACAAATCCACATCATTTTAAAGAATACACTTCCACAACCACAACCAACACTTTTGGTAACTTACATTTAGAAGTGAACTTGTGGCTGCTGACCTTCATGACAGATTAAAGCCTCTGCTTCTGCTTCATCCAAAATTATCCATGGTGTCCACAGGTCAAACAACACCAGCTATGGTTTAATGCACATTTGGACCAGTCTGAAGTCATTTTTGGGGTGTCATGTGGAGATATTTACTAAAACAAAGGTCGTGCGGACAGAATATGTATTTTTTAAAAACAGGAAGACAGTGTCTACTTAGGAAAATATCCATGTTGGTGTGGTCAGGGCACTAGAGAAGGTGTTCTTTAAATATTAAAAACATCAGACTGTGGGAAGGTGCGAGGGCTCAGTCATCACCACTTGCAGCTCTAATCTCTTTTGAACTTTTCTCAAGTTGTTCGGTTACTGATTCTATTATGGAATCAAGTGCTTATGTCAATTTAGGGGCATCCTTCATACTAATGATCAAATGTCATGACAATTCATCTAATACTATGATTAACGATTGCCTTAAGCTTAATACTGTTTCAATTACATATGACAGCTTTCTTCTTAAAAGTGTAAACCAGATCAAATGGGTGTGTTATCATCCTCTATGTTGAAATTTGAATATCTGTTTGACTTCAGTAACTTATCATGACATTTTAAGAAGATTTTTATATTATTTAGACCTTATCTGTCACTGGCACAAACTTGCAGAATTGAGTAATAATTTATTTTTGTCACAGATATCTTTAAGCAGCAGCTTGAAAATTCACAAATGCAGAATTGATCGGTGCAGAAGTGAATTATTTAAAGGCAATCTCAAACCTCTGTGAACTGATTTTCATTGATGCAGAGAGTGCTTCGCTGATACACAACAAGTGCTGTCAATTATTCACACAGGAGTGACTTTAATGATAGCAGTGATGAGTTTATCAAGCAATACTTACTCGTCATCTGGTGTGAGCTGTACTGGTTCATTAGTAAATTGTGTATCGAAGTTTTCGAGGCCATAGTCATCTGAGATTGAGGTTTGAAGGGTGGCTCACCTCTTTCTTCTCCAGCTGCAGGGAAAGAAAACACATACAAATATATAAACTGTATTTACTCAAGAATAAAGGGGAAGTACAAAAAAACACCCAATCTCTTGTTTTTCAAATTCTGTAAATGTACAGTAACAAACCAGTGATTTCCAATCTGGACTTTAAAAAACAGCAGCTACTACTTATGAATATAGCACAAAACAAGGAAGAGAAAGATGGAGCTGTACTCAGGTGGTCTAAACTCACACCAAACCTGTTGTTGCAGGTTCGTCTTTGAACCGCCAAATCAAATTGAGCCATTTGACCCACAGATCTAATGTAATATTTAGATATATACATACATATATATTTGAAATGATTAAGAATCCATTTTTTCTAATATAAGTCCACTGGTGGAACATTATGGTTTCAGTATCAGGTCTTTTTCCTCTGCTCACATTGGAATATTAAAGTGTACCTGTAATGGTCATGCTTACGCCATTAATTGTACTTTATATATTACGTATAAGCAAGGAGAGGTGCAAATTCAGTAAACAATATCACCATAAATGCACCACACAGGAACGTTTCATTATGTGAATTATGGGCAGGGGCAGAACCAATGGGGAGCAGCCATTGCCAGCTGTAAGTGACGTACCATTGTTGTTTCCAGGTGATGAATGTAAACAACCAGCAGTCAGTGAACACGACTGAGTGCAAAGCACGAGTTGGTGCTTGCTGTTTGTGCAGCTGTAAGCTTTACACTCCACCATTGTCCTAGAGATTCAACCCAGCACTGAACGATAGTGTGTCAGTGACCCAGTCCACCTCAGCCCAGGTGATCAGGACAATACAATGAGTCTGCGTCACTACTGCTGTTGCTGAAACAGCCCATGAAGGAGGCGACATGTCGCTGACCATGCCTGACTGATGGAGCAGTGACTTAGTACTCCTGCGTAATTGACATCAGGCTGTAATGTTAAGTTACCTGATGGAACTGCTAGTATTCTACCTGTATGTGATCTTTTGAGATAGGTAACAATAAATATTCTCTACAGGTACCTTTTAAGATGGGTTTGTTCAGGTTACCCCAGCTCTATGTTTCTGTCAGTGTCCATAACAGGGCATACTCCTGCTCTACAGCCTGGTCCAGTTATATTTGTGAAACCCTTCATGCAGATTTACAGTCGCAGGCCTACATTACCGCATGCAGCTTTTTCAACAATCATAAATAGACCTAAAATCACCATGATGATTTCTAGTAATAGATATTGGAGATATAATGATGGACCATCAGGAACTATGAACCACCTGATTCTATAATTTCTTATAGCATGACAGCAATATGTCATTTATCACCTTCATGGCAAAGATGAAATTACAGGGTTTTTTTTTTTTTTTGTATCACATGTACCTCTTTGTGGTTCTTATCAACCCATGTGTTTACCAGCTTCATTTATTGAACAAATCTACATAAAACACAACATGTGGGACTCAAATCAGTCACATTTGTAGGCAACAATAGCTTCTTATCTCCACGAGCTACAACTCTCTATTTGTAGTTAAACATGACCAGTACATACATCAAATCAAATTTATTTATCTACTGCCAAACTCATAACAAAAGTTATCTCATGACACTTTACATATAGAGTTGGTCAAAACCAGACTCTAAGCCAATTTACAGAAACCCAACAGAATCCTCCGGGAGCAAACACTTGACATACATGTATCCTATAAAGGTGGACAGATATTTGTTGTGTCAAAAAAAGTAACTTAGGAAATCTTCTCAAATAGTTAATCAAATAACATCTCTTTGTTAATGTTTAAATAGGAACCATTAACAAAGAATTTCATTTTCAGTATTTTTTTCCCCCATGTAGTCATAGTCACAGACCTTGTTAACTCCATACGAACCCTGTTTGAGAGAGATGTTCCTTCATTGTGAAGAGCACATGCTGGAGGTTATTTTGATTCAGTACGATATTAAACACTGCCTTACTGCACAAAAAACTTAAAGCACAGAATGGGGATTAATAAGCTACTGTAAATAGTCCTCAACCAAAGCTACATTTTTTTTTAATTGTGATTACTAAAACCTGAAGTGACCCGATGTTTTAGAAAACTGCAGTATCTGTTATTCTAAAAGGAGGTCTATTTCAGGAGGAGGAACCGTAGTCATGGATGAAGAGCTGGGGAGGACAACTGTTGTGCTAATTTACATTGTTGGTGTTTTTTCTATTTGGTCGATGTGGACAGCATCCAGACCAGGGCTGTCAAACTCATTTTAGTTCAAATACAACCTAATCTGATCTCAAGTGGGTCAGACCAGTAAATAATAACATAATAATCTATAATAATTCATTCATTCAGTCATCTTCTGACCCACTTTATCCTCACTAGGGTCGCAGGGGGTGCTGGAGCCTATCCCCACTACCTATGGGCAAAGGCGGGGTTCAACCTGGACAAGTCGCCAGTTCATCACAGGGCGGGACGAACACCCAATCACTCTCACATTCATACCTATGGGCAGTTTTAGGTTGACCCCCTAACCTATCAGTGCATGTCTTTGGACGGTGGAGGACGCCGTAGTACCTGGAGAGGAGCACACAAACACAGGGAAAACATGCAAACTTCCCTCAAGCTGTTTTCAGACCGGCCAGCCCGGTGTCGGAGCCGGTTCCCACACCCATGCTGGGAACTGAAGTGGTTGCCTCTGAACGGCCCATGTTCATTCCATTATGCGAGCCCATGATGCATCATTGATAGAGGCTGTTGCTTTGCCACCACAAAAAAACAAAAAAAAAAACACAGCCATACAAATGTGGATGTGTTCACGGTAGAGAAAATAACAACAGTTCTATGGATCGCATCATCGACTACCTGCAAGCATTTGTACTCTTAATGCAGATCATTATTTATCTGCACCAAGCCATGCTACAACTTCTGCTGTTGAGAAGAAGGTGGCAACACCGAATCCAGAGGTGGAACGTCAGCAGGCGAACACGGATCAACCTGGTGACGTCCACTCATGTTGTCACAGTTTGCTTAGAAAAACCAAGTTTTACTTTGTGGCCACCGGGAACCAAATTTTTGGTTCCCGAATGCTCTGATTTTCAGTGTGAACATGTTAGCCGGTTCGAGATTAGGTGTGGGAACCGGCACTGGCATGGTTCTCTGTCGGTCTGAAAACAGCTGCAGAGAGGTCCCTGGTTATCTATAAATAATGACAACTTCAAAATTTGCTCTTTGTTTTATTGTAAAAAAGGAAAATGAAATCAAAATGTTTATATTTACAAACCAACCTTTCACAAAAAATATGAATAACCAGCACAAAAATGAACAACCTGACATGTCTTAAGAGAAATAAGTGCAATTTTAATAATATTCTGCCTGTTATAAAATGTTTTGTGCATTTGTAGACCCACTTCTCCCCGTAATGCAAATGTTTAAATGATACATGATGTTTACATGGCAGAATTCTGTTACAACTGCAACTTTCCTCAAGAAATTTCAGGTTGTTCATATTATTCCCATTTTTTAAAAACTAGTTTGTAGATGCAAGTATTTGTATAATGTAATGTTACTTCACTCTAAAATATAGAGAAAATTTGGAGTTGTCCTTATTTATGGATTATTATGTTATATTTTGGTGGTCCGACCCACTTGACATTGAATTAGTCTATATGTGGACCCTGAGCTAAAATGATTGTGATAGCCTTGATTGTTAATATCATCAGGATCATTTTGCTTTTACAAGTTCATTCCACAACCCGGACTGGACCCTTTGGTGGGCCGGTTTTGGCCCGTGGGCCGTATGTTTGACACCCCTGATCTATACAATAACTGCAGCCTCACATTAATCTCATATAGTCTCTCTCTGTGGATGTGTCTGTTTCTGTATCTGAAATACATCCCATCGCTGTCATCAACATGGTCAGATCCAGGCACCCTGTTACTACATTTCTCAGAGGCAATGAAGACATGACTGAAAAAGGGAAAGAAAAAAGAGGAATGGAATGGCAAAAGTGGAGGCTGTAGAGTAATTGCGCCTGAGTGATTCAGCCCGGAGAGTTTTTGTCTGGTTTGTTTCCATGGTTTCACATCAGTCCCTCATTCCTGTTCAAATGCACTCTGAGGACATTTTCTGAGAACATCAGAACGGGCACACACCACAGGTACAAAGGGTTGATCTCCCTGTTGTTTTGTGTGGGTTTTTTTTCTTCCTCTGAAAATCTATTAATGCTATAAAAATCTGCTCACATCAAACTTCTTGGAGTGGTCTGGCTCTCAGCTTTCATTTAGATTATTTTAATACCACAGTGTAAATGAGCCACTGGAAATGTTTTTCAGACTTAAATGCCCTTTGCATGTGTAGCTACAGCGATTACAGTAACAAAGGTCTGCACATCCTTGAATCCAACTGAAAGGCATCACTAATGACCCATCATGCACTGGGTGTGTCGTTTTTCTTCCTCCTCTATATTTTCCTGCCCCTATCAAACTCTCTGAAATAACTGAATAACACACAGCTGTGACTTTCACTATTAAACATAACCGTGATTTCTAATGTTGATTTATTACATTCTGAATTCAACAAAAGATCGAGTCATCTTCTCCCACAATTTCCTACATTTAAGATTATTTTCCAAAGGCATTTTCTTCAAAGATGATGGTTCCCCATTAGCTTTCAAATATAAGTGCTTTTATGTGTGATAACTTATTTTGTCTTCATCTGTAAAACTGTGCACTCTAGTCCTAAAACTATGCACACTAGTCCTTTATGGACCAATTTTACATGTAAAATCATCAGAAAAATACAAACATTGAGTACAAAAATGTATTTCATCATCCAAACAAAATCTGTAGTGACCCATCTTTGGATCCCGAGCCAGTGTTTGAGAACAGATGGACAAAACAAAAAACAAAGAGAAACTACAACAGCTCCATGTCCACCTCTGACTTTGGTATCTCTGAATCTGTGCTGCTAATGTGTCTTTACCCTAATAGGACACAGTTCACACCATGTTTACAACCCTACTCAAAACATTTCATTACCATTACATAATGTATTTGCTCAGTATATTTCCTCAATCAGAGACTGGGTTTGTCTCAGATAATGACCAGTGTGCGGCGGCATGACCAACTACAGGCTGGTCCCCAAATACAGACTTGGCAAAAACAAAGTCAGATAAACTCCTGGTGCCTGGCGCCACTTAGTCACACTGAACACCTCTATCACTTTAATTAAACAAAACAAAACAAAACAAAAAATCGATGTACTCATACTGTCCTCAACACTGTGTTGCTCTAATTAATAATCTAAAGTGGTGTTGTTGGATTTCAGTCACATTCAGAGAACATATTTGCTTATGTCTTAGCCTAGTTTTGTCACAGGATAATACATTTCTCAATAATATCCATCTTAAGAAGTAAATGGTTTCTATCCAGTGAAACACTAAATGACTTTTAATCTAAAGCAGTGGTGGAAGTGCTGAGGTTGTAAGGCCCATTTATGATCACTTTATGTATGTCAGTATGTACGTCAGTTTCAAAAGTTGTCCAGTGTCACTGCCTTTATACTTCCATGTGTCCATTGTGTTGGAATGAGTGTGTGGCAATCAGCCCACCAGAGGGCGCCGCTCTGAATGAACAGACTGACTACATACTAAGAAGAAGAGTAGAGGTTTAAGAGAGAAGGAAAGAGTCAATAACTACAAACATGGCAGGGACAGAGGAGGTGTTACTAATGTTCATTTATTCATTTATCTTCTGAACCCGCCTTATCCTCACTAGTGTCGCAGAGGGTGCTGGAGTCTATCCCACCTACCTACGGGCGAAGGCCGGGTACACACTGGACGAGTCGCTGTATTAAGAATGTTGATATTGAAAATGCTAGTTGTCGGAAAATGTTTCGGTAGTTTTTCACCAACTCATGCAGTTGCTTTTCGAAAACTTCCACCCTTTCTAGAAATAATTTTCAATTCTCAAACCTGTCCCCACAATTTCCAGTGTTACTGCTCCGTTTCCTCCATTTGGGTTCATATTCGCAAGCTCGCACAGGGCTCAAAATTAACTTTTTGACCTAGGAGCACTGTGCTCCTAACCCTAAAAAGTTAGGAGCACAGGCTAAAATCTAGGCGCACCACTATTATATAAAAAATTTGGAGAACAAGCAAAACTCTTGGCCATACTAAGTAATATTCCTATATGTATTTAAGCAATGTTAACAACCTAGAATAAAGTATTTGAATAGAGTATGAAAGAAAAAGCTTACATTGACACAGGTGCAAAACAATTGTCAATGTGTGGTATATACTTTAGTTGGTTCTTGGAGAAGAAAGACGAATCTTTTGAAACAGAAGCCATCAAAAAATAATCAGAAAATAGAGCGCTTCATCTTCCCTGTTTACACAAACAACGCCCACAGGCTCGCAGAAATTTTTGACGAATCATGTACACGTCTGGATACCGCTTGTTGTTTATTCATTAGCCCCTCGATTCGCTGGTTACGGTCAGCTGATCGTGTAGCAAGTTGATTCGCGCAACATGATCATCTGACTTGCAGGATACATTACGTCATGGGAAAATACTTGGAACAACGCCCGCGCTACTAACCGGGTTTGGCGGGAGATTGTTTCAAACGTCGGTGGAGTTATTCGATCCCTTTGTTTATGCCGCCTGCGCATGCGAGGGGGCGGGGACTAGATTTTCCGCTTCAGTCAGCGGGACGTGGAGCTTGTTTATTTTCAGCTGACGAGTTACTTCTGCAGCCATTATTCTAGGCGCACGTATTAATTTTCGCTCATTTTTTTATTGGCGCACCGTGCGATCGTAATCTCAAAAACAGTCGCACTACCGAAATTCTCAGGCGCATGCGACCGTAATTCAGTCGCAGTCACGAGCCCTGTCGCACAAGACAAACAGGAATATAAACACGGACAGAACGCTCCGTCCATATACCCATGCGTATTTAATGTTGAGCATAAATGAGCCTTTATGCTCAACATTACATACGTTGCTAACACTGGTAAAACACTGACAAATAAAATTATCCGTGAATATTGTAATTGCACCTCAACACTTTCTTGTCTTCCTTAAAAAAACACTCCCAACTTGCTTCCTACTTCCCCAACATGTTTGTTAGTTGTTTGTTGCGGGTGTGTTTAGTTCCTACAAAGCTTTTGGTTCCCCCTGCTGCCTCCATGCTTCATTAGTGTTATTGGTTCAAAGTGAGAATAGCTTCAAACAAACAAACAACACAATACAACTCTCACTTTCTGTCTTTGTATCCCTTTCTACCACTCCATCTCCGTCAAATTGGACTACCTCCCCTCTATCTCTGTTTGCTAATTTCTCTTGCAGCTTTTTCAGCGCCTACATACACTCCTCTGTCAGTTTCACCCCCTCATATCTCGGCTCCATTGCGGTCTCCTTCTTACTCATTGTCAATTCTTTTATCTTTTCACACTCCTCTCCTCTCTCCTACTACTTTCCCCAGTCTCTCTGATGTGTTGTTGGGCAGGCTGAAAATCTGTGTGGTGGTAATGAAGTGCACTGAAGGCCAGGAACGAGCGCTGCGTTCTCCGTACACATACTCGCGTGCAGGAAGTGGCCCCCGAGGCCAGAGGGGCACATGAAAGAGGTATGTGAGCGCCAGGGCTGCACAGGCCATCCACGGCTTCTCACATCATAGCACCTGTCATAATATGGATTTGTGTGTGTGTGTGTGTCTCTGCGTTCCAGTGATGAGCACACTTTCAGGACAGGACTGGACTGGACAATGCGACAAACATTCAAAGTCATTTTAAATGAATGGGAACAGGATAAATCTGAGTGTAGGTGGTTTTGTAATTGATTGAATCAGGTTCTGCTTTGAGGTACTTTTAAGCAACATAGTTGTACACACTACCAGTCAATAGTTTGGACTCGCCTGGTTTTTCTTTATTTTTTATGACTACTTACATTGTAGATTCTCACTGAAGGAATCAAAACTATGAATGAGCACATATGGAATTATGTACTTAAAAAAAGTGTGGCATAACTCAAAACATGTTTTATATTTTAGATTCTTCTACCCACCCTTTGCTTTGATTACTGCTTTGCACATTCTTGGCATTCTCTCGATGAGCTTCATGAGGTAGTCATCTGAAATGTTTTCCAACACTCTTGAAGGAGTTCCCAGTGATGCTGAGCACTTGTTGGCCATCTGCAGTCCATCTCATGTCATTTAAATGAGAACGTGTGTCCAAAGTTTTGACTGGTAGTGTACTTTAGTACCTTTTAAATTATTACAACCCCCCAAAGGGGAGGCAAGGGGTTATTTTTGGTTCGGTTTGTTTGTTTGTTTGTTAACATTCTAGCACCAAAACTATTAGTTGAATTTAAGGCTGCAGTTATCAGCTCTTTTGGGAGTTGAGTATTCTGCTGAATATTTCAGTGATTAATTGAGAAATCTGATTTTTTTTTTTTCTTCATTTTTAAACAATACTATTACATGTGTGCACATGCATATGACTTTCTATGACTTTGTGCCCTTATGTGTAAAAAGCGCATGAAGCATTCAGAGTGCACTGCTGTTCAGTCACTTCATTTCATGTGTAGATTTTTTAACAAAAGATCAAAAATCCCTCTGCTTTTTTATTATTGTGAAACACACATTGGGCAGAAACCTGCAGAGAGCCCCATACACACAAGTATTACACAGCACTGAGGAACAAGAATGGGGGTCATTTACCAGTGCTTCAAAGGCACATGAACAAAAGCAAAACCTGAATGTGTTTACAAAGGCGGATCTGAAGAGGGCCAGTTTAGAAGAAATGGGCATATCTGACTTTGCATCACTACCTGACACAATGGAGCAAGATTTTCTCATGGAGGAGGTTCACACAGGGGATGGATCACCAGGAGAGGGGAGATGCAGTGTGCCCCCTCCACCACCGGGGTGACCACGGGACCCACCTTATATGCTGTGGCCCGGATCAAGAGCCTGAAGGATGTTTTCAGCTTCTGTCTCACTGACCAGATAGTCCAGATGACCGAGGACTAGACCAACCTCCATGGAAAATGCTCCGTCCGGGACAGGACCGATACGCATATGAGTGTGTATTTGGGCCTTGTCCTGCCAGCGGGGGTGTACCGCTCCTACAACAAGGCAATCTGCAGCATGTGGGACAAACGGGTGGGCTGGTCTGGGTTTCACTCCACCATGCCACTACAGTGATTCTAACCCATCAACGCCACGATCCGGTTCGATGACTGGCTATCCTGGCTGCGGTATCGCAGTGCAGACAAACCAGCAGCCTACGGACAGGTGTGGACAGGTGGACGGGGTGACTCCCCCGACATTCAACCACAGCGATGACACCTGCATGGATGAACAGCTGCTTCCTCACCGGGATCATCATCATTGCAGCTCTAGTTGAATTCATATCAAATGGGCTCAGGAAGTAGAGGGGCTGTGCATAGAGCCCATTGAGTTTATAGATTACCAGTGACCCAGAATAGATGTGATTACATTTTGGGAAAAGTAGGTCAAAGTTCCAATTTTTTATTTTAATTAATCCATTTTTATTAAATTTATTTTTTTTCATTTTCTTATAATGGGCAAAATTTGAAATGTCTATAAAAACATCGATTTTGTTTCAATTTACTTCAAACTTGGCACATATATAGAGGTAATTGATATGCTGACATGGGCACATACATAGACATGATGACATCAGCTGGATCGATGCCAAGAAAAGCTACAATATGTGCGAGGGGCAGGGTTTGTTGTGCCTGGCACCACTTATTGATGGTGTTTTGTATGTATGGTTTTAGTTTAGTGTTTTATGTATGGGTTTCGAGTTTTCAATGTAATCTCATGACGTGTGTAAATATACACACCACTTTAAATTGGCATGTTATCTGTATGCATTATAAGCTTTCCGTGTGTATGTTCATGCCATTATTAGACCCCTGTCCAACATGAATCGATGCGTCAAATACCGCTCACTGAGGGGTAGGGTTTGAATTAGTGGTTAGGGTTATGTGAACCGGAGATCTTGGCGTCATTTGACACACGATCAAATGGCCTTGAATAACACGCGAACAGTTGAAAATGCATTCGTATAGCACGGCAAATGCCATTACTGGTGTGCCATCCAATGCCATTTTATGAGATCAATCTGGAGTTTTAGTATGTGTTTTATGTACATTTTTAGTGTGGATGGATGGATGAAGTCTATTGTCTGTGACTTCTGCTGCTGCTGTCTTGGCCAGGACACTTGCAAAAGATATTTTTAATCTCTTTTCCTGGTTAAATAAAGGTTAATAAAAATAATTTAAAAAAAAACAGACTCGATCTGTAGCAAACAGTCAGCCCCTACAAAGCTGTGCATCACACCCTTTCCATGTGCTCCACCAATGCGTCGTTTAATCACACACAAGTGGTACTTCAGCTCTCTTGTTGTTTCTCCATCATCCTCCACAGCAGCACAGAAGCAAATCACCAAAAAAGAATAAGGGCATTGTCAGAGAGGCCAGGATCTTTTACTTCACTGTGAGTTTCATTTTTCAAAATGTTCTGCTGTGTCGTGTCATAAAACTGAAAAATCACACAAAAACAAACATCCCAATTTGGATGTTCTCAGCTTTCAACAACTGACAAAGGGGAAAGTTTGGATATTCTGGCATCACCACCTTCATTTTCTGGAACCTGCAGTGGTCAAATATGGGCAAAATATGTATACTGCCCTATTTTTGCAAAGAGAATCTGAGGGGATTGACAGAATATCGGTCTCATTTCATTCACATTCATTCGGCTCTATATGTCAAGTGTCATGAGATAACTTTAGTTTGGTTGATTGATTTTTCAATGCTGCAGGTTTTCCTCATTTGTACTATGAATAAATAAATGAAAGAAAAGTCCTGTCAACACAAGAACCTTTTTCTTTTCTTTAAATATCTCATACTATCTGAAAACACAACTCAGGCACTGTCAAGAGGATGTCATGGACTTAAAGGCTGGTATCAACGCTTGCAGAAGTGTATTGACCCCAATGGAGCACATGTTGAAAATTAACATCATAACTTAAACCGTATTTCCAACTGTCCTTTTTCCATAAACTTTTTGAAGCCCCCTTATAGACGTAAAAAATAAGGCCTATGTGCTAATAAACAACATTGCTACAGCTTTAGTATTATTAATGGAGCAGTCACTCAGGTTTTGTTCCAGTTTGTTCTGGGCTGATGAGCCCTGTTCAAATGAATGAAATGGTTCCATTCACTGGATTGGTCTGAAAGTGGCTTCAGTGTCAATAACATATACCTCATAGTTGTAGAATTTTGGTTCTCCTGCTTCCATCAATTTCTTTTCAATGCTCATCAACTTGACAGTTCTCTTTCAGTAAAGAACTGTGCGTTTGGAGAGGGAATAAAGCAGGGCGGCAGGTAAATGATATTCAAATGTGTCATCTCTTCAGAGAGAAAACTCAGAGCTCCCTCAGGATCTGTCTGATGAATATTAATATGTGCTAACAACAGTAGTGGCATGCCAGGCCTGTCAGGTCTGGAGACAGGTTTCTAGTTTGAGGGTAGAGTGCGTCGCTTCTCCACCTCTCACAGCTTTGTCAACTTGTTTTCCCTGTGCACTACATGGGAGCTTTGTCGTTGGGCTCAGGATTTCTCTCTGCTTTGATATCTTTCCCCAGTTCGCCTTTGGTGAGTACTTCACAGGCTGTGGCAGCACTCATTAACACACTCTGACAATTGTTTTCTTCCTCTTTCATGTCTCTATACAACCCACCATCCCACCTAATTGTCCCATGAGGGACACAACAACAATAAGGAAACTGAAACTGCATTTTATCTCATCATAATTAGCATTAGTGTTAACGTCTGCTAAAGTACTGTGGTAACAAGGCTTTTATATATGTTGTATTTAACTTAACCACGCAGTTCAGTCCAGTGGTTCATCACCAGAGAATGCATTATTTATTGTTAATAGTAAAAGAAAGTCATAACAAAGTTGATAATTTCTAAGAGAAAACGCTTTAAGTAATTTCAGGAAGTGCTGTTATTTGAAGTCTGTCAAAACCAGAAGTACGTTCAGATTGTGTCGACAAAAGATATTCCATCATATCCTGTTTACAAGTGGTTTTTCACAGATTTTCAAGCATGGAGGCTCTTGAAGAAGTACTCAGTTTTCCAGTAGGTAGTCGGACAAGTGCATGTGAAACCTCGTGTACTGTAAGAATTGGGGTACGACAACCATGATTCAGAAGCAAAAGAAGGTTGAAAGCACTTGTTGGAGGCACGGGACTTCTGATTGCTTTTGGTAAGCTAAGCAACGTAGCAGGGCTATGTGGCTAATAAAGAAAATGTTAGTAGCTTAATCATCCAGTTGATGGACAACATTAATATTCTTGGCAGTGATAACAGTAAGCAACACACATGACGACAGGAGGGGACGGCGGTGTATGAATGGATTTACCCTTCCCATTTGTGGTAGTTTTACTGATATTTCTTATCCCATATGAATTGGCCATTAATATTACCAATGCCCTGTGGTAAGGTGGCATTAGCCTACGTACCCATGTAAAACTAATCTAATCCGAGTAGTACTTAAGTTAATAAAACCAGTTTCTTTACTTTGCATTGTTTTTATACATATTTTCTTTCTAACTGCACTTTTTCTGTTTTAAAAACCTTGAAAAAAGGATTTCTGGATGGTTTTTGGGGCTGGAACAGATTAATTACACTCCAGTTAATTTCAATAGTGAAAACTGATTTGTATAATTAGTACACCACAAAACAAGCTCGACCACAAAATGAATTAAACTCGTACTGCGAGGTTCTACTGCACTAGGCCCGTGTGAATAGGGCTTATAACTACCTATAGCACCATACAAATTATAGACTTAATTACCGGCTGCTTCTAAAAGCCAGACCTAAGAAGCCGAGAACCTATGAAGAGTCAGTATTCTGCCCTGCAGTGATCTCTCACTGGCATCCCTTAAACAGACCCTACTAGAGTGCACTTGACTTATACAAAGACAGACTACTGCACTGTAAAAAGACATTAATATTGAATGACCTGTATTCTGCTTTCAAGTGGGTTTCAAATAATTGCGTGCATCAGACCAGTGGCATCACTAACAACCTCCAACCGCAACATACACACAGCGCAAAGCTTTCTGTGGTGCGTGTGATTAGGAATTCACTTTTATTTGCCTTGTTTCTCGGGGGGTGGGTGTTCCGCTACACAGCAGTAGTCTACACACAACGTCTATAACCATATCATTCATTTTTTAACACGCACGCATAGAGGGCTTCACCTCAATCATGTGTCTGTTAGGATCTTAAACAGCAGGGTGTCTTCTCTGCTGTACGCGGTTGAAACTCTTGATATACACAGCAGACACTTTGCATCAAGTTTAACAAAGGCAAATCACAATTTCTAATGACAGCTGTGCCCCAACTCAGAGCTGATTGGCATTAAATGTGGGCGTGCTGTGTTTATTCAGTGTTTGTTGTTGTTACATTAGTTCTAAATGAACTGACAGGTTGCAGAGTCGAACTCCAAATCAGCTGTCAGCCCCTGTCTGTCAGGAGGCAACATGCACCCGCATTCCACCAATAATAAGCTCTATGCTAAGTGGAACACCGATACCACTTCCAGCTCATTGTTCCTGTGTTTGAAAGCCTTTTTTGATGTTCTGGAACTTTTTTTTTACTCAGGTTTGCACCTGTTTGCATTTACGTTCCATCACGCTAATTCATGGACAAACAGTGATAACATTTCTCATTACCATTAGCTTTATTTACAACTTAGGTGTGCAAACACACAAAAACAACTACAACTGTAGCTTTAGGATGCTTTCCAACATACAGCTGTAAACCTCTTTCATCCTGTAGACAATGCTGGACATTATTGTCTAAAACACAGCTTAATAACTGAAAACTAATGGGGGAAGATGATTAACTTCCGAATGTTTTTCAGGACACAGAGGATGCTTGCAGATTAGAAACATATCTGTAATTCCATCTCACATATCTAGCTTATATTTGTTGGAAAAAAAAAGGTAAGGTTTTCTACTTCTTCCTGTGTTTTGATCATGCAGTGTATTCAGTCTTAAGTAAGGAAAACAATCTTGTTCCCCAGCAGAAATATGACTTTACTGTACTTTACTGTAATTTTTATTAAACCCCCCCCCCCCCAAAAAAAAAAAAAAAAAAAAAAAAGAATTTCCTATAAACAATGCTTTTTTACTTTGTTGAAAGTCCGTTTCAGCAGTGGACATAAAATTGGTGATATAAGCAATGACATTTTTACATGTATTTCTCATAAATAAATATTCACATAAATACTCTCTTTTATTCCCTAATTCTGAATAAGACAATATTCCAAATATGTTGTTTACAAGTGGAACAAAACTGAACATTCCTCTAGTACTCTCCTGTTTATACGCAGCTATTCATACCCTATTTAAAATGACATTTTTTCCAGTTTTCTACTGCTGGCTGAGCCTACTGTGTGAATTGAGCCTCCTGTTCCATCAAACATCTTCTAGAAAAGGTTGGCTTTTCAATATTTGTCCAGATCTATGAATCTGGTAACACTGTCTGTCAAATGTTTATGTTGTAGTGTGTTTTTTCCGTCTGACCAGAATATGGAATTTTTCTTGTGTCACAACCTACAGTAAATTGCAAAAATTAGATTCATTTTCTGAATGTGCTGTATTTGTGTCCAAAAAATTCTCGTAAAGATGGAGTATTATCGGCAATCCTACATGTTGGAATTGGAAAATGCTCCATTTGGGAAAAGGCCTAATTCAGGATTTCCAAGTGAATATGCTGTTTACATGACACATTCAGAATATTTTTTGATGCAAAAAAGCAGCTTGATGCTCCAACTTTTTTTTTCATCTGTGTTTGATTATGGAGACATTTTGTACATGAATGCATCTGCTCAGTGTCTTAAAATGGCTGACACCATTTCCCATGCTTCTCTGAGGTATATTACCAACTGTAAAGTGTCGCCACACTACTGTGAGTCCTACTCTTGGGATGGATGTCTTGATCTGACCACCAGAAGGATCACCCACTAGTACATGTTTATATTGAAGGCATTACTCGGCCTCTTGCCTTTCTGCATTTGCACAGTAAAGGTGCCCTGCCACACAAACCATTTTACTTGGATTTTTTGAAATATGTTCAGTCCATAGGTGTTTGTGTTATGTAGTGACTTTGAAAATGAACTGCTACCTCCTCTGTCTGCTATTGCCACAGAAAAGAAGTAAGTGGAGACATCAGGTCAATTTGAAAAGCTGGTCAGTGTGACCGTGTTAATGCCTGAGCTCATTACTACTCATGAGTAAGACCACGTCCACAGAATTCGTCTAGCTCAGTGACAGTTTCAGTGACAGCAAGCTGAGGCACTGTAAAAAGGGGGTAAACATGACAAATTCATGGGGCCAGCATTCCTGGGGGGGGGGGGGGGGGGGCATAGAGCAGTGGAGGGGGGCCAGTGGATACAGGTTACAAGTGTGAAAATTCGGTGTAAGGTCTGCTGTACAAGAGAGGCATAGAAGCCAGGACTCGGACATTCAAAGCATGTTAAGTTTTATTTTCAGTTCATGCCAGTTCCTCTACTCGTTGCGCAGGGTAAAGGATGCTGAAAAGCCAGGCTCTCATTGGCTAGCTGTTAGCCAATCAGAGTCAAGCAGATTAGCTTGAGAACTGCTGCAAATCGAGCTGAGTCTACCACGTTAGCATGGCTTAAAACTTGGTAACCAATGGTCCATGGTAGAACTTCAGACATTACAACAAAAGTAATTAAATATGTGTGGCAGGGCACCTTTAATTGTGAAGAGAAATTCAGATATTTATTCTCTCTGTACATCTGATCATACATTGCTTTCTGTTGGGTCAAAGGACTTTTGTTTACTTGGCACCTTATCCATGGAGTCTGCTGCACAAGGACTGAAAAGGCTGAACTCGTAAGTCCAAACACAGTTTTTGAAGCTGACTCACACAAACTTGCACAAATGTGTCTGTTATATGTGTTTTAACGGTGTAATCTTGTAACTGTGTTTTGTATTTGCTGCTGCCTCTCTTGGACAGGACTCCCTTATAAAAGAGGTTCTTCATCTCTAATGGGATTTTTTTTTTCCTGTTAAATGAAGGTTATTATTAATATTATATTGTTATTATCAATAATAATAATAATAATAATAATAATAATAATAAAATTGTCAAATAAAAAAAAAAATAGTGGAAGTGTGATTGTAAGTGTAGTTGTTCAGCCTTCCAGCTCTTACCTGGTCCCAGTCTATACTGCGGAAAAAATGTGTGTGACTTAATGTCTGTGTAGCCCGTCTGAACCTGGCATCCCAGCCGCTCCTTGGGATCCTGTTGGGATCAACACTTCATCAGAATGATAGACACGACTAAATGCATTTCATGGTATTATTAGATTTCGTCTCAAACCAAAGCAGGGCTACTGACTGAAATCTAACAAATCATATTAAGTTCTTAACTGATCAAATAGCAACTGACAATGGCCCATTGTCTTGCGGAAAATCATAACCAGTATGTTTCCATTTAAGACCAAGCAACTGGTCTTTGGATAGTTCAGATTTTAAAACCAATCATACTCACAGGTTTACTGTTACACAATGCTTTCATCACAGAAAAATAATAAGAAAAACAAACACAAAACAGAAGACTTTAAAAAACGGTAGAGTTTACAACATGTTGTCTGTGTCATGAAATAACTTTTCTTATGATTTGGTGTTATATAAATAAAATTTGAATGATTGATGTTGAAAGATGTAGCACATGTAGAAAATTAAAGGTTTCAAGTAAAACTATCCAGACCAAATATACACTCTTTATTTGTTATTTGCCAATACAATTCTTTAAAACAAAAAATAATTTTTCAATATATCTAAAAAAACACCTGGGAAAAATCTAAAACAACTCTGCAAATTTTGATTAAGTTCAGCACATTTTGTGTCATGGTCAAAACCTTTTGCCATGACTGTATATAACATCAAAACAAATGCGCGCACACACACACACACACACACACACACACACACACACACACACACACACACACACACACAAAAAAATGAGGGCAGAAGAAAACACTAAGACAGTGAGTTTCATTGGTACAGTTCTGTAATGTACCCATTCAATGCAGCAGATACATTGTATTATTCAGTGTGCTGTAGAGGTGTCTCTGTTTTAGACAAAGGGTGTCAAGCTCAGTTTAGTTCATGGGCCATATTCAGCCAATATGATCTCAAATGGGCCAGACCAGTAAAATAATCACTGGAAATAATGTCAACTCCAAACTTTTCTTTTTGTTTTAGAGATGTTTTATGTTTGAAATAGAGCTGCAAACTGATTAATCGACTATGTGGTTAAAGTCATGCAAAAAGTCCCGATTCGATTAATCGACTTCAATTGATAGAAGGGAGATATTCTATTACAGTTTCCTGAATTGAAGCTTCTTTGTGCATCACAATAAGCGTCCATGTGAAACACAACAGCGGAACCAATGTTTAACAGCAGAGAAATGAAGGAAACAAAGCTTTGATTCAAGAGAATTGTGGCTGAATGATTTTTTTTTTGATCACTTTGAGTTGATTAATTGGTTGCAGCTCTAGTTTGAAAAAAGCAAAATTGCATTATGAAAATGTTTACAAGCTATCCTTTAAAAAATGTGAATAACATGAACAACCAGAAATTCTTAAGAAAGTTAAGTGCAATTTTAACAGTATTATGCCTTAATTTATTATTTATACGTGTGCATTGCAACTTACAGATCACAGTGGATCTACAAATGCACAAAACATTTAGTAACAGGCAGAATTTTGATAAAATTGCTCTTCTCTTAAGACATTTCAGGTTGTTCATATTTGTTCATGTTATTCAGATTTGTTGTAAAACTATACTCTGTGAATGTAAACATTTTTATGCAATTTTAGTTTTTTACACTAAAACAAAGTGATTTGGAGTTGTCATTATTTTTAGGTTAATATGATTCTAAACTAAACTGAAATGATTTTGACATCCTTGGTTGTTATTATCTCAGTGTAGTTTTTTGCATTTCACAAATTCATCCCATGGGCCAGATTGGACCCTTTGGTGGGCCAGATTCAGCCCATGGGCCGTATGTTTGACACCCCTGTTTTAGACTGAACTGAGCCGAGCTTCCTCAGTTCAGTGTAGGTGTGTGCTTCTAGCTCTTATGCTGAAGCAGGAGAGTCCTTTCACTCTGTATCCAACTGTAACACTACAGCATTAGTCTTTTCATTGAACCATTAGAAAGCATGAATTTGGTCAGGAATTTTCTGCCCTCTCACTAAAAACAGGGCTCATTTTTCATTTACTTTATGTTAAATCAGGAAATAAATACATCATGGTAGACCGAGCTGAATGGAAGAGGTCTTCCCTGGCTGTCCATAGCACGGCTCAAGTTCCTGGCAGAGATCACACACATTGTGCACGGTCAAAGACAGATGGGGAGGGGGTTCATAGGAGTGGGCTGCTCTCACCTTGTTCAGAAAGCCCTTGAGCACGCTGGCAGCTTTCACCAACAGAGACCTTGGGATGCGAATGGGCTTCTCAAGAATTACTGTTGGCCAAAAAAGAAAAGGACAGCAACAAAAAAAGAGAGGGTGGGAAGGAGGGGGAGAAAAGGACAATTGTGAGTAGGGAGGAGCATGATTCACAGTTCAGGCTGCCTATGGATGACCATGTCTGCCAAGAGGGAATCAAAGGAAGGGAGAAGACTCGGAGGGCGATATTGTATTCTTTCCTCGCACTTTTAATGGTCTACTCACAGCCTTGAGACTCCCACGGATCAACAATGTCATAGTAACCAAAAGATAAGTACACTGAAAAATAGATTCTCCTCAAAACTGATATTCAAGGATGCTGCGCTACTTCACAAATTTGTTCACACTGATGTTGCCAGGGGTTTTGGAAAAAAAAAAACCTTGATGAGCTGAGGTTTGCTCTGTATAAACACTGCTCCTTTATCTGTTTACTTATTGCATCTGCACATAGCAGAGGTTAAGCCACATAGGATGGCAGACTGGGATTTCCAGTGTTAAGACCTTACACCTCAAATACAAGAAAAATCTGGCTCCACAAACAGATATCCCCCTGGCCATATCTGTGGAAGGCCAAGTGCAGCTGTTTATCAGATAAGGGGTGGGTTTGAAACCAAGACTGACAGAGTATTCCATTAAGGACTTTAAAAAAACAACCATGATGTCTGCCACTGACATGGAACATTCTTGAATTTGTCAGCACATCAGCATGAAACAAACTGGAGAGCAGTTCACATACAAATCTAACCAGTTGTGTCCAGATGCTATTTGTTCTGTGCCTATGAACGAAACAAGAGGTTCCAGATTATTCTTATACAGGAAGTGCTTTGGCAATTCCATGCTGCATTGTACATGAAGCATATCACAAGTTTCTCAGTTGTTGCCAGGAAAGCCACATCCTCACTGTTAGATGCACGTCATTTGACTTAAGTCGACTGGTTCCTTTGACTGACAAGAGACCTGCGTTACAACAGCCCTGGTAACAGGCAGACCAAAGGCCTGTTCACCCACCACCTGTCAACACTTGTCATATTCCTTCTAAATTGCATAAACTAGCAGCATTGTACCCGTGGTGTCATTGTACGATAGCATGAGAGGCTAAAATCGTCCAGCATACCTCACAACATTTGAATATGGACATAAAATTGTGCCTAGTAGATAGTCAGGTAATGTTTCTATTCATTTAGCGAGTTTGGCAGCAATCGGGCCTGTGAAGGCTGAGGAAGACCCGTACAAACACCCTCCTGTGCTGCAACATCAATCACACATCGATTGGCTACAGAATGTGCATAATAGTAGGATATACAGTACATTGAAATATTTATGCAAATTTAAATATACATTAAGCCATTGGGCTGGAGATTGACAACAGTGATACTTCAACATCTGAGTGCAAGCAAACACAGCAAGAGATGATACTCCAGGAGTACAGTGAAGTTCAAAAACAACCAGAACAAAGAAAAGAAACTGGGATGTTTGAACTTGAAAACACAATTGCAGTCATTTTTTTAAATTTCAAAGAGTGGGGTCATGATTCTGCCCTCTAATGTATATGCCAGACCTAATGGTAGATGGCTGCGTTCACAGGAGTTCAACTGCAGAAGGTGTTGCCAGTTTAGGCTGGTTAAGAAGGAACTTACACAAAAACAAAAGGCAGTCAGACTAGAGGAGGGACAGAAGGAGGAAGCGAAACATTAGTGATGTCTTTGAATACATCTTGGTTAACAAGTAGTCAAACTAAATATGTGTAATTATTAATAATATCCCATATGGATTTGCTGGAAGAATGTGGTAAAAAAACAAAACAAAAAAACATTATATTTGAGGGGGACAAGTAAGGAAAAATGGGTCTTAGAAAATGAGAAAAAACAAACAAACTGTGAACTTTCACGTCGACATACAAAATCTGGTAGGCACACAGGGCCAGATCTACTAAGATCCCAATTTGCATGTAGTCATTGCTTGCGCAGTCTAGAATTTTGCGTGTGGGGTGTGACCGTGGTTTGCGGGTGATTTACAAAGATTGCTTGCACAAATTACAACATGTGCAAAGTCTTGGAGACCGCCCTATTTAAATTAGGGTTTAGCGCGTGCTACTGGAGGCAATACACTGTAAAAACTGCTCTGGGATAAACCAGCATTAATGGGAACAGTGATTGAATGATCCAGACGCATGGAAATGTATCGTTGGAGGAGTTTAGTCATAGAAGGCATGGCATGACTCATCCATTTATTTATTTTTCATTTTAAAGGTGTGTGTGTGTGTGTGTGTGTGTGGGGGGGGGGTTTGGATTTAATGACTGTCAGGCGCACATCATGCTGTCACACTGTAGCCAAATATCGGTGCATATTTTTAATCACAATCATCAGGAGTGGAAAAGAGCCCATAAAGTGTGTGTGTGTGTGTGTTTGGGGGGGGCATATGTCACAATTACTTTTTCTTCCGTCACTCCAAAAATGTTCACGAGGGTGAAAAATGCATTCTCTGCATCTCGTTTCATCTTTTCGATGTCTCCTAATCACTTCCGTGTGGTGCAATTATGCACACATGCAAAAATATAGACGCAGTTTCTATTTTTTATAAATCACTGCGTGTGCTAAATTAATGTATTTACATTTTCTCCTCCCAGCACATGCAGAACTGCGTATAAACGCCCCAAATTGCATATTCATTGTGGCAAATGTACTAACTGGATGCAGATGTGCTATTTTGCACCTTTGAAAGACGTAACCCTTATTGCGCACCGTCAGTGAATCAGTTTGTCCATTTTTTTGCGTGTGCAATGAGTTTGCACACGTTTTAATACACGCAAACCTTTGATAGATCCGGCCCACACTGTACATTGGGTCCAGAGTTAATGAAAAAGGCTGTTGGAGTCATACCCTACACTCAACAGCCCACCACAACAGATTTTGCTATTTTCAGCAGGGAAAGTAACATTTGTTAACAACTAAAAGGAGGCCAGGCCTGACAATATCTACATGCTGCATTAAACCCAGTGTTCTGGTGAGACTGTGTAGAGCTTAATTGAACACGTGCAGGAAAATATTTTTTTCTCTACCATGTTTTGTCAGAAAGCTGATTTTCAAACTGTCCTTCCTGCATTTAAGTAATCCATTAATTGTGTGAAGGAAGCCATATACAGCACTGTCCACCACAATCAATGAATCCATACCAAGAGGGGGGGACATTCAGAAAAATACATTTGATTCCTCCAGAAGACTTCAGAGAATTTGAAGAATGTTCTGGGGATCCACGGAGGAATAATACTGTCCAAAGACACAGCAGTCTCCAAGTCCCTTTAAAGCCGTTAGGTTGGGATGTGGACCAATGGCACTCAAAGACAGAGGGTCTATAGCTAGATGGCATATGGCTGGGTGGCTCCTATAGTGGAAGGGTTGGTTTCCGTTGGCAGGTGTTCATCCAGGAACCTGCTGCTCTCCTGGTAAAGCCCCCAGGAGGATGGCGCTGGTGGCAGATGCTAGTCATGGTGCCATGCTATGCTCCTGACAGTCACAACAGACACATAAAGCGTCATATGAAGCTATCGTAGTAGTATGGAGGAATTTCTGTTCTAGAGGGCTGTGTGAGTGGGTGTGATAGAGGTGGAGGGGTAGGGGTGCAGGTCGGCTATGTTAAGGTACCATATGGTTTGAAGACACACAATTACAAATACAGGGACATATTACACAAAGAACACGCACAAAAGAGGTTACAATCACACCCACAAAACTGTGAGTTTATTAGTGCCTACTGTAGAACACACAACTCTTGAAAGGATGAAAATCAAAGAGGATCACACTTTTTTGCTTGAGAATAATGTTTTGACTATAACTAGATTAAATACAGTACATCTGTTCATCACCATCACCTGTCTGCAGCACTGCCACCACTGCTCTGCTGATGACGCAACAAACTGGATTTTGTCATTATATTATGTTAAAATGTATTTAACTCCTGTCAGGGATTTAATCTATAAGCAGTTATTTCCTTATTGTTGCTTGGGATAAGATGGATTCTAATCTATTAGTTGTTGGTAATGCACACATCACGGCAGGGTGAAACATAACATGCCCACACTAAACCCTCAGCCTTCAGTCCACCCCAAAGTTTTTGCACATACGGATGGACGACAAACAGATGACAATACCCTGCAGCAAGGTCTGAGGGTAAAAACCAACAATGACAGTCATCATATCAATTGTTTTAGATAACAACATGATATTATTTTCGGATTATCATAACAATTTACTTTAGAGATCAGTGAATATGAGTATCGCAATAAATATTTTTTGCATGAGGGTTTTGCAACAATAAGTTAAAGAGTGATAGTGAACACAACAACATCCAATTCATAACTGTTGTGGGATTTTGGTCTTGTATTCTTCTATGACTCTTACAATGGTTCATGTTGTTACATCTTTTTCATCATTTTTGCATCTGTTGGATTGTTTTCATCTTTTCCATTGTTACCCTCAGCCACACTGGAAACAGGGTATTGTCATCAGTTAGCTGTCCATCCGTCCGTCTATCTGTCTGTCCATGTGGGGTGGGCGTCCAGCACATCGTCAGTCCGTCTGTCTGTCTGTCTGTATATGAAAAACTTTAGTCTGGACTGAAGGCCGAGGTTTTCAAGTGTGCGTACATTATGTTTCTCATATTTTACAGGATTTTTGTTTTTTTTCCTTATATCTTTTACAAATACTTTAAAACCACAAATAACCCCCTGGCTTCTTCAACTCTCACTTAGATCATGATTGCATTTCTGACTATATTGCCCAGCCTCTACCTCACATGACTGTCTGTGTGAGCCCAGATTAAAAACATGAGCAAATACTAAATAGGATGGATTTTGCTGAAACATCCAGACAGGAAAAAGACTTGGATAAGATGGCTTGGTATTATGACCGCAGCAGACATTTTACTACAGAATCTGTCCACAGACTGTTGTGATTGTGGTTGTAGTTGTTTTTGTGTGTTGCACCACTGAGTGACATAAAAAAATACATAAATACAGTAAAAGTCAGACTCAAAGAGCTTTTCAAACCACCTCAAAATATGGTTCCGATGCAACCTGACAAAAGCCTTCTGTGAGTGGAGTTACAAACCTGCCTCTTACTGAACACTACCAAGGCCAGGGGTATCAAGCATCTGGCCCATGGGCCAAGACCGTAATTTCTGCATTTGTGAAATGCAAAAATTATGGCTGAAGCTATTAGCCAACAAGGATGTAACAATCATTTTAGTTAAGGTTCCACATACAGACCAATATGATCTTTAGTGTCATAATATAAATAATGACAACTACAAATTTTTCTCTTTCTTTTAGTGTAAAAAAAGTAAAACAACATTAAAATGTTTATATTTACAAACCATCCTTTCACAACTTTAACATTTTGTTTATGGTTCTCAAATTTTTGTTATTTTTGTTCAGGTTTTGTTCTTGTTACTTTTTAATGTGTTCATATTTGTTGATTTTTGTACTTTTGTTCATATTTGTTGAAAAGTGAAATTTTAACAATATTCTACCTGTTACTAAAAGTTTTTGTATTTGTACATTCACTGTGATCCGTAAGTTGTAATGCTCATGTATAACTGATAAGTTGTGGCACAATATCTTTTTTAAATTTCACTTGTTTTTCTTTAAAAATTTCAGGTTTTTTCAGGTTATTCAGTTTTTTTTTGTGAAAGGACAGTTTGTAAATGTAAACATTTTCATAGTTTGATAAAAAAAAAAATTTGCACGAGAACAGAGAGGAAAATTCGGAGATCTCATTATTTATAGGTTGTAATGTTATAATTACACTGGTCTGACCCGTCTGAGATCAAATTGGACTGTATGTGGCCCCTGAACTCAAATTAATTTGACGTCCCAAGACCAAAGAAATAGTGGTGGATTTCAGAAAGTCTAACCCCACTCTTCAGCCAGTCAACCTATGTGGGGTAGACTCTGAGGTGGTCCCAACATTCAATATCTAGGTGTGCATCTTGACAACAAGATGGACTGGACCCTGAGCACAGATGCAGTCTATCAAAGGGGCAGTCGGTTAAGAAGATCAGGTCCTTTGATGTCTGCTCTAAGATGTTGCACATGTTCTACCAGTCGGTTTCATCCAGTGTACACTTCCATGCTGCTGTCTGCTGAGGGAGGCAGCATCAGACAATAGGACACACAACAGCTGGACAAACTGGTGAAAAAGGCAGGTTCTGTTTTTGTACAGACACTGGACTCAGTGGGGACTCTGTTGGAGAGATACACACTGTAAAGTGGAGGGCATCTTGGAAAATCCAGATCATCCTCTTCATCCCGTTCTGACAAACCACAGAAGCAGCTGCAGCAGGCATCTAACCTCATTAAGATGCAGGACTGTGAGATATAGAAGCTCCTTCATGCATACAGTGTCAGAGTCTACAGCACCTGACTAATGATACATTTATTCTTTTGATTTTATTCAGCTGATCAAAAAGTATCTGTATTTGCAAAAATCACTTTTTATGGTTTTTTTTTCTTCTTTTATTTAGTCTACCAGTTTTATTCACAGTCTTTAAATTAGGATTGTACATAGAAAACACAAACAAATGTACATTTAACACTAGTGTAAAAGGCTTCCAGCTCATTTTGTTGTTTGAGGGTTTCCAAGTTGCAAGTGAGTACAGGCAATCGAATTTTTACATCTGTCTCCTTCTACCATAAAGCGTAATTATAGAACAATGATCCAACAACAGTGAGTATGCCCATAAAAGTATGTCTCCCCAAAAACATACTTTTATGGCTGCTACGATAACATTCTCTCTCCTGGTTAAAAGCATTGAGTGTTTTCCTTGGAAGGAGACGTGGCCCTCTGTTTTCAGGTGTCTTCGCCTGGTTACTTGGCCCAATCTCACATTAAATGAAAATGCCATTACCTGCCAAATGAAGCAAACTAATGCGGAAAACACGCTGAACTGTTCCACACATGCACCCTAAATATCAGGCTGTAACAGAGGCCGTGATGTACTGCCAGTTTTTCCACAGTTCATTAGAGGCGGAGGTAGAAATGGGAATCAAGAACCGCTTATTGTAGAGAACCAGTTCCCAGTAGCTCAGTTCCTTGGAATCATTAGGCTGCTTGCTCAACAATTCACTTATTGGTTCCGCGACATCATCATGTCAAACGTGTCACATGTCATTTCCATATTTGGTTTAGAAGAATTCTAAAGTAAGGTTGTATTTCACCAGTGGTGACAACACTAGGGCCATTTGCAACAGTTGCAGAGCTTCCATTACAACAAAGGGGGCAAATACCTCCAACATCCAGAAATATTTAGCCACACAGCATCCAATTAAATTATATGACTGTTGCATCTTTAATGCACTGCATAGTGAAGGTGGTGGCAACTCTGGAAGCAGCACGTAGAGCAAGGCATTTGTCTGTCACAGCCGCTAACATTAAACTCCTCTGAATTCTATTGATACTGTTAATGTCAGCCCTGTTTCACTATCAACCTGCATTCATTATTGTTTATGAATAATCTCCTTTAATTACATTTCGATGATGATGAGGCTCAGAGGCTGCAGTAAGTACATCTAACACCTTTTTTTACTACCCTTTATGAGCTTTGTTCAAATCAAATGCAAAATGTTATGTAGTGCATATTTGACATTAAAGGGTTAATGCAAACAAAGCCATTTGCACCATAGTTTATTTCCTAATCCAGTGCAAATCAATAAGCGAATAGATAGGGAATCAAATGGATGGTGATATTGATGACGGAACTGGAATCGCTAAATTTTAAATTTCCATCCCTCGGCAGAGGAGCATGTAGTACAGCACATGCATGCAGCATACATCACTTATCAAATATTAACCAGTTTCTTGCTCAGATAGTAACACCAATATAGAGGGTTTTGGAAGGTTATTTAAATAAATCTAACACATTTTTCTTTCACATTCAATGCAGCAGATTCATTGTATTAATCAGTGTGCTGTAGAGGTGTCTCTATTTTAGACCAGGGGTGTCAAACTGTTTAGGTCAGGGGCCATATTCAGCCCAATATGATCTCAAAAGGGACCAGATCTGTAAAATAAGAACATAATAACCTATAAATAATGTCAACTCCAAACTTTTCTCTACCTTTTAGAGAGGTTTTATGTTTGAAATAAGTAAAACTACACTATGAAAATATTTACATCTACAAACTATCCTTTAAAAAAGTGAATAACACAAACAACCTGAAATTTCTTAAGAAAAATTAGTGCAATTTTAACAATATTGTATTTCAGTTCATCATTTACACATGTGCATTACAATTTACAGATGACATAGGATCTACAAAGACACACAGCATTTAGTAACAGGCAGAATATTGTGATGATTACACTTCAGACATGTCAGGTTTTACATGGTTATTCATGTTCATGTACATTTTTATTTGACACTAAAACAAAAGGAAAAATGTGGAGTTATCATTACTGGAGTGTTATTATTAGGCTGTATGTGACCTTGAATTAAAATGATTTTGACATCCATGATTGTTAACGTGACTCGTCCAGGGTGTACCCCGCCGTCACCCACAGGTAGCTGGGATAGGCTCCAGCACCCCCCACGTCCCTAATGAGGCTAAAAGCGGGTTCAGAAGATGAATGAATGAGTGATTGTCAGTGCTGTCAGTGTCATTTTTGCATTTCACAAATTCATCCCTCGGGCCGGACTGGACCCTTTGGCGGGCCGGTTTTGACCTGTAAGTTTGACATCCCCGGTTTAAAAAATCCAACACTAGCAAAGAGGCCCATGGCCATTAGACTGCATTGTCTATCAGTGCACCAGAGCTGGTGTTCATATCAAGACGTTCATATCAATGTAGTTGTGAAAAAAAAAAAAAAAAAAGGACTAATGTCCCTGTATCTCATGTCATGTTCTATCAAGACTTAATACCAAGTTGAATGTGTGAGGTTCTGCTGCTATGTTAGAGTCCTGTGGTCTTCATACGGGAGATCATTCCCTTAATAGAAGTGGGTAGTACTTTCACTGGAGGAGAACTCAACTAATTAAATAAAAGTCCATATGTGACTTCCTATCAGTGCTTATTAGTAACTATATTGATATTTCTAACAGTTTCCATGTTATAAGCCACTGAACTATGGACCATTACTTAAAATAATTCAAAATATTCATCAAACGTTCAAAAATTCAAATTTCTGAAAAGTGTGAACAAAGTTTGTAGACATTGTCCCAAGGAAAATACATATAAAATTTGACAAATCTGACCAGTAGTTTCATCTGTGAAGATGACGCCGGACGCAGCGCCCTCACAATAGCTCATGGCCTATTGGCCAGTGAGATAAATATGCTGGTGACATTCTCAGACTTTATTTTCCAGCGCATCACTTTGGTGTTGTGTCGGTCTTTGACACTAAGGAATGATGACTTCGTAATACATTCAGTGTGCTGTCTAAGGTTGGAAATCTACACTCAAACAGCCACCAAGATCTTTTAATATAGAAAAGTTCATGTTTTTTCCCCTTATTGTCCTTTACTTAAATACAGTTGTATTCAGTCTACCTGATGAGCCCCATTTCTTTGGGCTACAGTCGTTACCAGGACTTGTGCCACATCAGCCAACTTCTCCGTGGGCAGAAGTGGCATATTGTTCCTTTCCTTTATCTCACCTTGAAAGAGGTACTCCTCAGTGTTCATGTCAGGATTGTCGGTGATAATGTCAAACGGGGACCTTCCAGCCATCATCTCAAACATCAGGACACCCAGAGCCCACCAGTCCACACTGAAACCTGGGTGGACACACAGCAATGACACAAAGTTTCATTGTTAGAACATTGGTAAGTGTGGCATGAAGACTGTCCTCCAAATATCTCCTGTCTTATTAGCCAAAACTATATACTGAGGCTGCAAGTTTTTCTGAAATAATAGAAGTACAACATTGAGCCTGTTTCCATGACCATAAAAATCCGATAACAGAGTAATCAGATAATGTTAATAATCAGATCTGATGTGTTTACATGCACTCAAGAAATGCAATAATCAAAAACCCTGGTTTAGACACTCCAGTCCATTATCAGATTTCTTTCGGAGTACATACATACATACATAGTGATGGTAGACTCAAACTATCTGTTATTGTCTTCTGCTTTGACTGCGTAACCTCCATTTTCTACAATTTTAATTGTTTTTACACATGTAGACATAAAAGAACGAAATACATCAGATTAACCTGTATATGTCAGGGTAGAGACTGCGATCTGGTAGGATCGGCGATTCTACCAGTAGAGACTCCGATCGAAGTCTCTACCATTAGAAACTCCGATCAGAGTCTCTGACCCTAACCCTAACCCTAATCCTAACCGTAACCCTAACCCTAACCCGATCGGAGTTTCTACTGGCAGGATCGGAGTTTCTACCAGTAGAGACTCTGATCGGAGTTTCTACTGGTAGAGACTACGATCGGAGTCTCTACTGGTAGAATCGCCGATCCTACCAGATCGCAGTCTCTACCCTGATATATACATGCAGGAAGACATCGGGGTACTGGGGAGAAGTCCAGGTGTGTTAATCGGATTTCTCATAATCAGATAACTGCTGTTATGTGATAAAACATAGATAATGCTGTTTAAATAATCACTTGAAGAATCTGATATCTCCAGAAATCTGATAATGATTGGAGTATTAATGTGGATGTAAACTGGTTTATTGACTAGGGAATTTCATACCAAAAATGTGTTTCTGTCTTTATTATAGAAATATTGTCCCCAAGGCTCTACTCACCGTAGTCCTCCCCTCGGAGGATCTCAGGTGCAATGTAGTTGGGTGTTCCACAGAAAGTACTAGTGGTGTCACCAGGCCTGATCCCTTCCTGAGTGGGACAAGAGAAGGATGTACAAACCAGAGAAAAATGTTTGCAGGGGTGAAAGAAGAGTTGTTTGAAAGAACATTAACAGTAAAAACATGAAGGGGGGAGTTGAAAAAAAAAAAAAAAACAGATAGAGGCCCCGTTAGTACTTTGAGCTGATACTGATCTGCTGCATTATTGATAACCCCACACCAGCTGTCCTCGCAGCAAAAGATCAATACATCTCTTACCTTGCACATGCCATAGTCCGTGAGCTTGATGTGTCCCTCGTGGTCGAGTAGAACGTTGTCCAGCTTTAGATCACGGTAGATGATGCCCTTTTCATGCAGGAAATTCAGAGCGATACAAATTTCAGCAGCATAAAATCTGCAGAGAAGGGAAAAAAATTCAAAGAATGATGTGTCTGACCTGCCAAAGTATTTTCAACTCCACTTTTTACCTGAAACAAGCAGAGTGTGTTTCATTCCTACTCCAAACCAAGCAGTAAATCCTCTGAGCTACTATGTTTGTATTATTACTTTCCGCTTTCCATTTTTACCAATAAGTCGCTTCAGGCAATATTTTCAAATTACTGTGAAATCGGTTGAGGTTCCAGATTTATAGTGAAAACACATCAAATATCATCATCATCGCAAATCAATCAATCCAGAAGAGGTGAGTACCGTCACTGTCATTTCTCTGATAAATAGTAGATAATGAGTTAGCTTTCATTTGATTAAAATGTCTTTTGGTAAGCTAAATGACATTTTTGTCTTTGTGAAACACAATTAACATTACACCACAAAGATGCATGACTAGAAGCCAAATGTGCAGATAAAAGGTCATCAGAGCCTTTTGGGTGCACCGCTGTAGGAGAGCTGGAATACGATCATTTATAACATCAGTTGAAACAAAAGACTTCACTGCTCAAACTCATATTTCTAGAGGCAGAAACCCACAAAAAAATGTCTGAAAAGTCTGAACAGGGCACTGTAAAAATGGTCATATTAGTCAATATTGATTATTATTGTAATAAATGTAATGAAAAGTCATTATTTTCTTCAGTGGCTTTTAAAGTTTAAAGGTCCTGAGTGAAAGATGAGGAAACCAGAAAATTTTAGATATTGTAACAAATTTTCTACACATATATAATAATGAAAAAAAAAAAGGTCCAAAATAAACATAGCAAATAAAGACAGAATTTCCACTATGCAGAAGAAGCTCCCTTCTCCTTAACCATACCTCTAAGAGTTCCATAAGTTGCTTGAGCCCAAACAGCAACTAAACCAATTTCTGGTCATGGGGTGTGGGTCAAATAAATTTGCATGGGGACTCTAAAACTTTTCCTGAACAGATGAGATGAGGTTGTGGTTTCATTGGAGGATTAAAGGCTCAACCCTGGTTGCAAATTTTGGTGCTTGTGGCCAATAGAATTGTTTTATTTCTGGCATTAATGTGACTTGATGACGTTCACTGAGTTGCCAAGTTGCTTCAAGTGAGATACAGACAATTTTAGGACTCCCAAAGCACATGGTTAATCTGCTCCAAGAACCCTTAGAATGCAGGGTGACTTTAGTCAAACAGTCTTATGGCAAGCATTATCAACTGACTCAAAATTACATGTTTGACACTTCACACAAATTTAAAACTATAGCCTTCATATCTTCTTTAGTCCCCCCCTCAAGTCTTCTTCACCATCAGCCTCCCCTGGTGTTTATCGAAACTGCAATTGCACATTACAATGATCTGTCATGTTATATCGTTTTTATTAAAATGGAATGTATTTAAAAAGTACCCTCCATAACAATTAAACAATGTAATATATAATGTAATTTACCTTAGAAACATTTTTTTTAAATATTGCAAGTAAGAAATTACATAATTACACAAATTTCATGTGGGGCTGTGAGGAAATTCAGAACTTCTGGAAAGAGATTAATAGAATGTGTTAACCCTGTGGATGCAAAATTGTGTATTTTACACATCTTCCCTGAGCAGTGTCAAGTAATCAGAAGAAAAAGAAAACTTACTTTTTTGCTTATTACAAGCCAAACGTTTTATTTAAAATGGAAAGATGTTCAAGGACTACAGCTGATCAATGGATTAAAGAAATGTCTTGTAACCTTGCATTGGAAAAACTGATGCACCTGGGTAAGGAAAGATTGAAGACTTGATTGAAGATCTGGACACCTTTTCTACAGTTTATAAAGGACTTGTCTGTATAAACAGTTAAATTGTAACTGTCAAATATATTTTGTAACACTGAGAGTGTGATGCTGTTGTGTGGATGGGGGGGTTATAGGGATTGTTTTAATGTATAAGTGTTGTTACCTGTTTTTACATAACAATGTAAAACAACAATAAATATATTTATAAAAATGTACCGTCCATGAACTGACATTGAATTCTCAATGAAACCCAGTGCTAGCCCCGGGTGCGACTGTTCCCCTTCGTCTTCTGTGCTTTGTGAGACTGAGGGAAACACTGCAGACATGTTTGACAGTGCAGTCGCTTCCCACACCTCTCCCTTCGTTTTCCCTGTGACAGCCTGGCTTTGCTTTGTGCTGATGTTTCTTCGCTGGCACGCAGACTGATAGAATCTGCGTTCTATCAGCAGTACCATCCATTGCCCACCGGCATGCCTCCCCCACGGCGCAGGGGAATGTGGCAGGGCTTTCTAAGAGAGCTGCTCATGAATATGTACAATCATTATGAGTGATTAACATGCTGCTTTGCATATGTACAGCCAGCGTCTCCAGAATACAGATTGCAGGGACCGATAGGGGCCCAACGGTGCCTCTCTAAATTACCCGGCCTTTGATCCAGCATTTATCAGTGCTGCAGTTGGAGTGCCTTACAAATACATAGGCACAAAGAATTATATGAGTTCATTATAATTTTCAGAGCTAAAAAAAAGGAGCTAAGTTGGGTTTTGGCACCGTATGTGCATGAAGAGCTGATATAGCGGGGTATGAAATATAACCAAGCATACGTTCTACAAAAAAGGGGTTTTTTTTGTCCTAACTACTGCACAAAGGATCCACATAACATAAATATAAAAAGGGACCCTTCTGGAAGATGTTCAATCAGTCTGCCCTGAAATAACAGTTAATTGCATGTGTGTTGCTTGTGTAACTGCCTGACCATGCCATGTCATCTTAACCACAAATTCACCCACTTGTATGTCATGCTCCCATCATGCAGTCTATTCCTGGTGGCCGGGCTACAGGAGCGAGCCTTGTTTTAGATGCATTTGAAAATTATGGTTGGAGAAACAAGAATTCAAGAGTAATTTCCAGTAAACCCAAAGAAGCCAGGCAATATGAAGCACATTTTGATGTATGAGTCAAACACTGTACTGCATTTAACATGATTTCAATACTGAGGTGAGATGCATACTTTTTCTCAGCAAGCATGTAGACAGATGTTGGTGGCAGAGCTGTACGTTTACCTCGCATGCTCTTCTGGGAGCTTCCGTTGTCGTTGCATATGAAACATCAAGTCCCCACCGTTCACATATTCAATCACCAGAAATAACCTGCAACCCAAAGCACGAAGGAACAGATGTCAGTGAACAGTAGCAACTGTTCAACACAGGAACTCAAAAACATATCAGGAATGCACAGTTTTACAGAGGTAGTTAAAAAGCCTGCCTTGGAGCTGCACCAGTTTGTTTTACACTCCTAGGAGAAATGAACTGCATTTTTGATTTTGTCTCTTATGTAAATGTCTTCTTAAAGCACTTTTTATTTTTACCTTTCTGGCAACAGTTGTTCACCTCATTTAATCTGTAGATATGAGTTGCAATAAATTCCCTTACAGTATTAGTGAAATTTCTTTGCAATGGCATGTTTTTGTGAATTTATTTATAGATAGTGTCAAACTATTTTGAATTACTAAAACTGACTCTCCTGCAATCAATACAAGATATTTGCCAAAATTTAACATAACTATGAAATAAATGTGACATTTATTGTGACATCGCATAAGGCATTGTATGTCATAAAGGATGCCCATGGTAAATGTGTCCTGTAATAAAAGCTAAAGGCGGTCTAATGAAATATTGTATGTTGGACTTTTTTGGCTGGGCAGTGAAGTTTCATTCTATTCCCTGAAAATAGCAAAGGCACCAAGTGTGTTTGTAAGAATACTAGCATGAAACATACTTTTAGTTCAGAAACAGGTCATAGATACCTGTGATTTGAATAAAACAGCTATGGTGTTTGCCTCCAATCTAACCTGTAGACATGTGGGCTGAAATAAATTCACCAATAGTTTTAGTGACTGCAGAACACCAGGGTTTCTGGTTTGTTTAGATCCAAATTAAACAACAAATACCGTGTTAAAAGTCTGATCTCACACATTAAGTCACCATAAAAGTCACACAGTAAGTTAAATAAATTAATAGATCACACTGGGTTTAGGTAAAGTGAGGAGGAAGGTGAGGTGATGGCAGATAAAATACAGGACTCTGCCACCTGACAGTTTTCATCCTGACTCCCAGTTAAAGGTTAGAAAAATACATTTCAGTTTAAATCCATAAAGAATCACAAAGCCCTTAAATCACTTCATCCAAGCCTAGCTAAATGCTGCCAGGGTCTAGACTTAATATAATAAAAAGTTCAATAATACTGTCTGAGGGAAACAGTTATTATCACAATACAGAGCCCCGCCCCAAAACACCCCCACCTGGATTTAACTCAGCCAATAGTTCAGATCCTTCCATTGGATAATAAGTGCAGTGATTAATCATCTCAAAAAACAACCACTGATTTACTAGAAAGTATAAACATTGGACAATGCATGGAATCATCAAATTCATCAGACTCAAACTGTGAAAGAGTGATTCAGGGACCATGAAACATTTACAAGGAATTCCGACCTGAACTCTACTGGAGAAGACTTTACACAGTGGTCCACTCCATTATCAGCTCTTGGCAAAAATTTTATGTAATGTGAAATGGATAAAAATACATTTGACATGTATTGTGACACCACATAAGGACTATGTATCATAAAGGCTTCATTCTATTCCCTGAAAATACCAAAAGCAACCCGAATGGTTGTAAGAATGCTAATACAAAAGCATACTTTTATTCAGAAATATTATATACAGTATATCCATGATTTACATTCAGTGGTGACCTTTCGTTATTGTAACTAAGTTGTTTGTCTCGACCCTGTAATTTGTTCATTTTTCCCCTCACACCCGCTCTTTCAAATGTTCTTTCAAGGGGCTTTGCAGTGTAAAATATGTAATAATAATAATAATATCATATTATTATTGCTATTGTTATTATTGTTATATACAATAATTCTTACATATTTTACAGTTACACATAACAATAACATGTTATTATAGTTATGTATTCTGTATTTTATGCTGCCAACTGTTTTTACTGTTGGTGTTGACCATCAAAGGTAATTCGAGAGGACCATTAATAACTTTCAACATTTGGTAAAAGAAAAGGCTGCTTTATAAATTAGTCATTTTAGAGAAAGCAGTGGTTCCTAAAACTTTTTGACTCAAGATCCAAAAGATAATCTGATAAAGTAGCAAGTCTTCCACAAAATAATGCTCAGTAAATTCACTTATTAATGTAATGTTAGAACGTCAACCGTTTGTAAGTAACCTTAACTTATACTGACGATCGACAGATCCATGACACAAATAATCCAAATACAAACGTAAACAAATGTTGATTTTTGATTATTCCATGCATTACTTGTAGTGTTGTTTCAATAATTTTGTGCATCATTTATTTCTTGTTAGACAAATAACACTGCTGAACCTAGACCTGACCAACTGAAGCAACCCCAAATCATAACACTGCCCCTGTAGGCTTGCACTATAGACACTAGGCATGATGGGTAATCACTTCATCCACCTCTATTTTCACTCTGATGCATCCATCACTGGTACAGGGCCTAGACTCATCGGGTCACATGACCTTTATCTATTGAAACACAGTCCAATCTTTATGCTCTCTGTCAAACAAGGTTGTTTAAAAAATGAGAAGTTAGTACAACCGTTAAAAGGTTAAAGAACTTGTTACAGCTGAAACATATTAATCACTGCAGTAATTATCCAATGGAAGGATCTGAACTAGTTGCTGAGTTAAATCCAAATGGTTACTTTTATTTTGGCAGTGTATTTTACTAATTTACTATTCATTTACAATTAACAGAGGTATTGAATTTGCACTTATCACAGTAATCTTAATTCTAAAAGATACACACTGATTCCCATCATACAGCAGAATTCCACATTTAGTGTCACTAAATACATCCCTGATCCAAATTTTAAGACCAGTTGAAAAAATGCAAGAATTTTGACAACTGGTCTTAAAATTTTGATCAGGTGTTTCATATACAGTACTGACTTGAAGCACATTCTTAGATCTGGCAGTGTTATCCCTTGTCATGTCTTACCGGCTTTCTGTTTGGAAACACGAGTGGAGGCCTACTAAAAACGGGTTGGTGGACGCCTGTTCAAACACATGTTTCTCTGTCTGCACCCAGTCAATGTCCTGCAAGGGTGAGGGGGGATGGGGAGACAAACAGAGACAGAGAAGAAACATAGAGTATTAATGTTCCATCTGACTGATCAATACAGGGCACTTGTTGTCAAACAGCACGATGGAAAAACAGTGGCTTAAAGGATAATGCTCATAAAATGTGACCATGGGATGGTGTGTGCCAGAAGAAAACTGGCACACACTGTAGAGTCTGTACTCTGTGAAAACAGTTAGTCAAGTTAGTCACCAACATGAATGGAGGCTATAAGGACACTTTAAATATTACATCCAAACATGTTAATTGTTTGTGTCTTATCCTGCCTTCACGTGCCATGGGCATTATGGTAAATATTAGTTACGATCTCAAAAATTGGATGAATGCTCCCTCTCGTCATATTTTCCACTGGAGAACTGGGAAAAAAGCAAATGAAAGCCAAAGTGAAAGCTCAAATGAAAATAACCTTTGAACCTTTCAACACTGGGGAGAGCAATGAAGGATTCATCGCAAATGATAAACAATGCTTCCATTAACATTCTGCTGATGTTAGGTGATGATTTTGTACATTTGTAGCATACACAACTTGCAAAACAAAGAAAACCTCTAACATGCCCGCACTTGAAAACCCTCTGCCTTCAGTCCACGCCAGGGCTTCCTTATCGCTGACTATCTGCCGCCCCCCCCTCGGTTGAGAACAACTGGTGCACGCCAAAGTGTTTGCACATCCAGATGACAGACGGACGACGAACTGATGACAATACCCTGCGGCGAGGGCTGAGGGTAAAAACTAAATTCCCCCCACCCCAAAAAATGCTGTTGCAGATGAATTATCATGTCCAAAACTGTTTTACCAAAGTAGCAGGTTATGATAAATTGGATGTCAGCCATTTTTTGTTTTGCTACGACAAAAAACACACTTGAACACAACCCACTTGTAATTTCAAATTCACTAGTGAAAAAGATCATCTTCCTGATAGCACGTGAAGGCCGCATTAAAGGTGTTGGAAGTGTGTAAGGAATCAAACTGTCCAAACCCCGTCAGCCATTGATGATGTTTACATTTAACATTCATAGGGTCAGCTATGATTGTATACTTTCTTCAGAACATTCTCATCACATCACAGATGCTTTGCTGGCTTTTAGACTGTGGTAGAAATGACAACTCTGAAGGTTCTGAAAAGTAAAATACCACAGTATTTGTACTGTAAAAGAGTAAATTTACATAAAAGCACAATAAGGTTCTGGTGGCTTTAAATAAAATGCTTGAAATTTTAACTGATGATGCAACAGTTTTTCAGTTGAGATGGAAGACCTATTTTAATAATTTCTTAATGAACCGTCAATCCCTTTATCCAAACTAGCACTAAGGAAATAATGAACTGTAATTTTATGGTACAGGGGAAGAGAACTGCACATGGTCTTTCTGTGAATAATTATTTTAAAAACATTTAAAGAGTTGAAATGAGGCTGCAGTTGCATAAAGTTGATGTATTGATGTATTTCAGAGTCGAGGTCTTTACAGTCTTGCAATTGAATAAATGACACAAATTAAGACAAATTAAATGGACCACAGACATTCAAATCCAAAGCAATGCCATTATATGAGTCGGCCATCACAGAGGATGTACCTGCACACTAATATTCCACTATTATTCAGATTTTGAGGTGTCATGTAAACAGTGTATTTTGCTTGGATATTCTGACTGTGGCCTTGAATGACTACAGGTAAACAGGTATATTAGCGGGATGTTTAAATGACTAACAAAAACGAATAACTTATCAGCAATTTCATTTATTTATTTTTTGGTTGTTTTTTTTTTTTTTTCCAGAATAAGGACAAATACATTTGGAGCATTTTGTGTTTGCATGTAAACAGATTCATTGCCGAATGCCACACTGTTTCTAGTTCCATCTCACCACACACTGAGAAAAAACTGAAAAACAGACCATTGCAAAGATTTTTGGTCGGTGCCTGCCACATTTTGGACCATTCTTGCTCATTTTTAACACAATTGTGTCTGTCCTGCAGTGTTGTATACTCAATTTGGTACCGATACAGTACTGATCCTTCTGCTGTCTATATTTTTATAAAAGGAAAACTGAAGGGAATATTTATTACAGTTGTATTCACTTCTATAACAATGGTATCCCATCTAAAGAACAGTTTTTACATTATTAATGCACCATCCCCAGTTAAAATCACATGAGGTTTTACTGATAAGGACGTGTCAGTGAATGATACATAAATATTGTATCTGGCTCTTTACTAAAAGTCCTTTCTTTTTAATGAGTTGTTCAAGGAACGCAATCCAATTCAGTCCCAAATTTGTGCTGACCCAAGTGACGCACCTACGCAGAACTGAGAGCTTGTTTTGTTCGTAAGGTTTGATAAGACACACATTTATAGACAAGTTTGAAAATAGCAGGTTTTGCATATTTAGACGTTCTGCAAAATTTTGCTAAAAACTCTAATTAGATGTTTTTCTGGTCCAAACATTCAGCTCTAGACCAGGAACAAGCTGATACAAAGTTTTTGAAAATGCAATGTGCATTTCACAAGATATTCAACAAAATGCTTTGTAGACGAAAGTACAAACAATCCTGTAAGTGTAAAACTAGCTGAACTAATCAGTGAATTAAAAGAAAGTCCATATATGACTTCCTATCAGTGCTCAAAAGTAACTATATTGATATTTCTAACCATTTCCATGTTATAAACCATCAAAATATGGACCACTCATCAAAAATTAAAAAATCTAAATTTTGCAAAACTGTGAGAAATTGTTCCAAGGAAGCTACAGCTACAATTTGAAATGAATCTAACCAGTAGTTTCATCAGAGAAGATAATTGAAGAAACTGCTAACGAAACGAAGACAACAACAAAGATGATGCTGAACACAGCCTCTTCACAATAGCTCATGTCCTATCGGGCAGTGAGCTAAAAATAAGTATAAAATAAAATATATAAAATGTATAAAGAATGTATAAAATAATTTTGTTAATTTTGTTTTTTAAAATTTGTTTGTAAGCTCTCATTTGATGTCATCACACATTTAAGTTAAGTGACTCATACTCTTCATGACAAAGTTATTTAATGCGGAGTTTGTCAAATTGAAATATACACAGACTGACTCTGAAACAATGGCTTTTGCATGTGTTTCTAGATATTGCTTTTAGCTTTTTAGAAAAAGAATCATTAGTGGCAAATAATATTCAACAAATGAATGAAGAATGTAGAATTCATGAGTTACAGCAGAAAGCTTAAAACTCCTTAAAATTGTTATTAAAGTATGAATATACTAAACTGTGATAGTCAGGAGTTCCACAGCAAATGTTTAACCTCTGAATGTCAGCAACACAGGACGCCCTCTGACAAATTCAAACAATGTCTTTTTTAAACCAGATACTATCTCTGGAGCAGAATATTGTTACCAGCTTCAGTCTGAATTTTTCATATCTGACTTGCTGTGAGTGTAGCCTGAGGCACGGATGTTTTATGCTGTTTTAAAGTGTCATTAAGTTGATGATGTTTTATGTGGACTATAACAGAGGCTGTCTAAAATTTGAGTTCTCCCATACTGTGCTCCAGCATTGGATGATTAATTCATCACATCATAAAGCACACCCCATATTGTGCCCAAGACACCCAATTCTTTCTGGTCAACTCATTATTGGTTGAAAGTTTATAATTATGCAGAACATGACATCATAACACATTTTTCTATTGGTCATTTCTGCTACTTTTGCAGTTTGTAGGCAACGCTCCCACACACTTCCTTTGATGTCAGGCGATAGACTGGTAAAGAGATTAATAATTCAGCTAATGTGCATGAATAAATGAAAACGGGATGCTCAGTCCAAACACTGGGAGGACTCCAATACTTCTTCAAATTACTCCAGATCCTCCCCACTGGAAGAAAATCACATCTTTGTTAATGAGTCAAAATTATTTTGTTCAACTATCACACTTTTGTGGATTTAAACTCTATACCAGGGGTGTCACACATACGGCCCATGGGCCAAAACTGGCCCACCCAGGGGTCCAATCCAACCCTCAGGATGAATTTAAGAAGTGCAAAAATTACACTGAGCAACATGCATTAAATAATACATTTTTGGGTTTCATATGCCTGTTACTCAGTGTTTTGTGTATTTGTAGATCCACTCTGATCTCTAAGTTGTGAAGCACATGTGTTAATATGTTAAGGAATAATATTGTTAAAATTCAAGAAATTTCAAGTTGTTCAGGTTATTCACATACACATACTGTATGTGTGAAAGGATAGTTTATACATGTAAACATTTTCACAATGTAATTTTAGCATTTCTGCACTAAAAACAAACAAAAAAACTTTGGAGTTGTCATTATTTATAGGTCATTATGCTATTAATTTACTGGTCTGGCACACTTGAGATCAAATTGGGCTGTATGTGGCACTTGAACTAAAATGAGTTTGACACCCATGCTTGAAAATAAAAAATATTCAAAGCTGATGATGAGAGGAATGTGAAGCCTTCAATATGATGTTTGTGACTGGCTGCGTAGATGTGAGGAGATGCTGTTCTATGTGAACACTTGGTCCAATGTCTGCTTCAATGAGCCCAGTGGGTTGTGTTTAAGTAGCCATGACTTAAACAATAGCACCATCTAGTGGTTCTTCCAAGTACATACACTGGCTAATATCGACTCATTTCTCTCAAAAACAGTCTCATGTGTGATGTTTACTTGACAAATATCTTGGCCAGTTGGGTGGAGAGCAAACCATCATGGAGAGAGTCCGATTCCAGATTAAATTTCTAATTTTTATAACCTAGGCCTTAAATCATTCAAACATGGTGCCACTGGCTCCTTATTTCCTTCAGAAGACAAATCATCACCTTCTTTCCTTTTAAAATAGTAGCAGTAGCTTATTCTACAAAACTTCTGGTGCTCTTGTCAAACACAGACAAGCATAACATGCTAATGATGTTAAATGTGGAGTCTCTACTTCATGTGCTGAGACGAGGCAGGATTTGCTTCTGCTTTCTTTTAGCGGTTAACAGCCAAAAGGTCCAGTGGGAAATACATTAAATAGATTAATTAATGGCATCTTAAATAGTCTAAAACTGTTTGACCTAGAAAATGTGTTGCCAGGACAGCTAATGTCATAAGGGTTTAGGGTTCAGCTTACATGGAAAGAGTGTAACATGTGAGGTGTCATTGGGAAGGGAACGTCTTTTTTAGTGTTTGACGTGACTGAAATTCAACCATAACTACAACAGTTTAAACTCAAATGGAACCTCATATGAAACCCTAAACCTCAGATAGGTCACTACTGGCCTGATGAAAATGTATGTCTCCTGTCAGTTTGTCAGGACACCAGTGGAAAGTTTACATTAATATATTAAAAAAAAATACAAACTCCTAAAATCAAACTGAAAATATAATAGTCCTTTCATGTTTACTGGCAGTTTAGTTTGAACATTTCTGGAATATCGTTTTGAAATATGTATTGTCTTGGAAAATGTCTCTTACGTAAACTCTGGATATGATACATCAGCTGGTATAAGGTTTAACATTAGGGTTAGCGGCATATACTGAACACATCCAATTGATTGTGATCTATTTTTATATGAACATAAATATTATCTATATCATAGTACTGGAAGGTCTCAGAGCATCTGTGTGTGTGTGTGTGTGTGTGTGTGTGTGTGTGTGTGTGTGTGTGTGTGTGTGTGTGTCTGCAGGGTTCTGAGAAATTGAGAAGTTTCTAACTTGGCCAATTTGGTACCTACAGTTGAGGAATAGTCCCATCTCCACATTAAATATATTTTTTCTTTAAGCTTGTCAAGACTGGTTCATAGGGCCTTGACAAAGCATACAAACACAAGAAGATGCCAGCAAATAACTATTATTTATTAATTAAACAGTGCACGAGTCAGATTAAGCTAAATAATCAAATCAGTAATCAGCATTATCAGTATTGTAGTGTGTGAATGAATGAGTGAAAGTGCTGAATGCGTAACTAAACAAAATCATCAGGGGTTTTTGTGTGTCCTGAAAAATCTGAAAAAAATCATTTTAGAAAGATGACGATATGAGCCTTTTGCCCAGGCCTGGCTCCAGGACAGGGCCCCGGTGTCCCTGACCTGGGTGAGATCACAGGTTTCCCAGATGTCTTCATAAATATTTCTTGGATGGCTTTTAATTCTGGCCCCTCTCCTGGGACCAGTTTGTCTTTGGAGACAGCAGCACAAACCCCTCCACTTCAATAAGGTGGCAATTTATGGATTCATCTTATTGAATGCATTTTGATTTAATACTGTGAAAGCCAGCATACACACTAAATTACCACATCAGACTCTCTTCATCTTGTTGCATCTTTTACGTCTATCTCATCTTGTTTTCATCTTGTCTTGTTTCTTATGTTGTGTCCCTTGAGTTCCACCCTTTACTCTGTTTTTGTCTCCATTGCCTCTTTTTACGTTGCTTTCATCTTAACTTATCTTTTACATATTTTTTTCATCTTATTCAGATTTGAAATGGCTAAATAGACATGTCATTTTTCATTCAAGAATCCTGCTTTGAATTAATCCCCAGAGCACATTCTCTTAGGTTTTGAAAAGATTATTTTGTATATAGTCTTTGAAAACCTTGTGTTTATGTTATTTGGAAGAAATGACACTTTGAGAGGTGGAACTGAATATATTCTAAACCATGTAAAAAAAGACACTAAACATTGACAACACTAAAAACAGTGTGGTGTAGCATAAAGACAGATTTTCAATAAAGATCCAGGAAACTCAGTAAATATACAGCCTTTTCGGTTTCAAATTTACTTGATGTCATGTTCATCCGACCATTCATAACTGCAAAAAATAGAATGTATGAGGATTTCATATCCTCCTGTGACTCATCCACTCCCATATTCCTGCTTCCTACTAAGCCTTTTTTCCAATTCAAAGACTCTCAACCACTTTTCTGTCATTTCCACCCCCACTTTGGTTTTATCCTTTTGTCAGAATCCTTCTTTTTTCTTTATTGTTTTCAGAAGCTCCTACCAGTCTCTGACTCATTCTCTTTGACTTCTCCTTGTTTATTCTCTTTCTCCCTCCACCAGCTTCTCATTCTAACCTTTATTCTTCTACTTGTCCTACTTTACTGATTACTGTTCTTAGACCAAAGGTCCAAAAAGTTGAGCCGTTCTTAATCCTTGTCCCCAGGACCCTGCATTTTTTCCATTTCAACCACAGTACATGCACCGCTATTTTAAAATATTACTTAAAAAAATACACAGTATATATTTTCAGTTATGTATTTTATATGTAAATTTCACCCATCTATCCTTCAAACATGTACATTTTTCTATGACGCTTTTGTTAAACTTAGGCATGTCCCTGACCAGTGTCTTTTCCACTGATAGTATTGTAGTCCAGTGTTTTGCGCCCTGAGGCTCTCCTAACTCTTGTATTGGAGGGGGTCTACTGTGCACCTGCCATTTATAACGAGAGTATACTACGGCAAACTGAGAGCCACGGGCCATATTTTTGCACCCCAAACAGGAAACACATCACTTGACTGCTCACTAAAAGACCAAAAACATTTTTCAACTACACTTGAATGCAGATTATACGTGATACTCACAGGCCGTATCATGTATAGCTTGTTTATTTAAATATTAATGTTTTTGTAAAATTATTTTCAGTGATTCCTTTCATCTTTTTCTTCATGTGAGACAGGTAGGTCGGCGCCCTAGCGCCCTCTAGTGATGAAGTGCCACTGCCTGTATCTCACCAGCATGTTCAATCAAGAATTAATATCAAGTTGAATTTGCAAGGTTGTCAGGTTCTGCCGCTATGTTAGAGTCATGTGGTCTTGATGCAGGAGATCAAGCTCCCAACAGAAGTGGGTGGTACTTTCACTGAAGGAGACCTCAACCAATTAATGTAAAATTACATGAAAATTTTTACATTTAAAAACCATTCATTCACAAAAAGTGAAAATAATCTGAACAAATACAAACAACCTGAAATGTCTTAAGTGAAGTAAGTGTAACTGTACCAATATTCTGCCTGTTACTAAAAATGTTCTGTGTATTTGTAGATCCACTGTGATCTGTAAGTTGCAATGCACATGTGTAACTGATAAACTGAGGCAGAATATTGTTAAAATTACGCTTATTTTTCTGAATAAGTTTCAGTTTGTTCATGTTATTCAAATTTTTTAAGGATAGTTTGTAAATGTAATCATTTTCCTGATGAAATTTTACTTTTTTCACTCTAAAACCTAGAGAAAAGTTTGTACTTGATGCTATTTATATATTATCATGTTAACATTTTACTGGTCTGACCCACTTCAGATTATTGACCCTCTGCACCGACGTCACAGTCATCACGTGACTAGGGGTGCAGCGCCATGGTGGACGGCAAAAGCAACACAACAAACAAACGAATGAGTGACAGATTATGGCTACCAGCACTGAAAATAATGTTTTTGAGTTGTCCTGCGAAGTGACTCACCTTACTGGATGGCACAAAGAATGCTACATGGAGAAGCTAGCAATAGCAGGGTTAGCTACTGACCCATACCTTCTCCCTCCTGGTGTGTTTACGGATCTGGCAAAATCCTCCAGTCTACCGGAGTTTAAAGCACACGATCTGTCCCATTCTGTTCTAAATGGGGTGTCCCCATACACAGGTGCTGATCTAAAAGCAGACTAAAGTCTGGATGATACCAGTTCTTAGTCTCAGGTTAGATTACCGAGTCGCTGTACTGCGCTCACGGCAGAGGAATGCATCTCATAATGGCAAAGGAAAGATACAGATAACGTTAGCTAGCTAGCTGTGTATGTTTTTAATGTTTCCCCCAGCATTGCGATCAAAACTCAAATAGACTGGAACCAAAAGCAGCTCTAATTAATGAACACTGTAATAATATTAGTGGCTGTCATAAGTATCCTACAACATTAGCTCTGTTGTTGAAGTGTCTGCCTTTCTACTATCTACACACAGTCATATGTACAGTTCCACCACTAGAACATATGGAACAGCATCAGGACAATAACAGTATTTCATATAACATAGTATAGCTGGTAAAAAAAAAAGGCAGCCACTACAACAACAGAGCTAATACTGAAGGTACTGATGACAGCCACTGGAACAGAGTGGCTCATAGTACTTAACCCAGTCTACCACCTAGCTAGCATTTGGTGGTGCTAATGTGCTATGGACACAAACAGAGCCTGTTCTATCTGTAATATCAGGTCCATCATATCCAGTAGTGATGTGACGTTTATGAATGAATCGAATCTTTTGAACGGCTCTTTGAAATGAATGACGGGAACCGAGTCTTTGTAAAGAGCGTTTTTTTTGTTGTTTTTTTTTAAGGAGGGAGTGTCCGATTGCCTGTCAGTTTAGTGTCACTGGGGAGGCATTGGGCAGGAGAAGAATGTTCGAGCAGAAAAAATAAATGATAAATTGCTTTTGTGTTTTGTGCATTTTTTCTGTATGTTTACCAACATACTGTTCTTGTTCTGAGAACTGCACTATAGTTCAGGTATTTAAGTAACTGGTCAATTTCACTGTTGTGTTTTGTGCAATTTTTTCTGTATGTTTACACATTTATTGTTCTTGTTTTGAGGAGAGTAAAATGTTATTTCATAAAAAACGTTTTATTTTCTTCTTCATTTTTAGGCTACAGACAAGTCCACATAATGTACCGGGATTTTTTTTGTCAAATTCCAGCATTTGCCTAATGTCACCTCTCATGTCATGTGTTTAGCCCACACATTTTAACTAATTATTCTTTTTTACGGTAAGATATTATTTACTGCCACGCCAATTAAACACCTTTAAAATGTAACGTCAATCATCACATGTAGCCTATCTAGTCATTAAAACATTGGTGTTTCAAAATAATGCAAAAAACCTAAAAGAGCCAGTCTTTTGAACGGCTCTTTTCAGTGAACGGCTCCTGATTGAACGGCTCCCTTCAAAGAGCCAAAAGTCCCATCCAGGTCTCTGTCTGGAACCTAGCTGAAACCATGGATGGAACTGTTGTGTGTGACCACTGTACATGTAAAGCAGGATTAAAAAACGAACAAAAATGAGAATGTTCAGATCAATTTTGATATTAGCCAGTTTGCCGTCCAGTGTGCAGTCTGGCACTTCCGCTGTCGGTCATGGCGCTCGTTTGGGGCGCGAACAGAGCATGACGTAACGTGCAAAGGGTCAATATTGGGCTGTATGTGGCCCCTGAACTAAAATGAATGACACCACTGCTCTAAACCATGGGTTGGCAACTTTTGTTAACCTTCATCTAAAGAGCCATTTTAGGATTTTAGGACAAAAAAAGAAAAAAAAAAACTGTCTGGAACCAAAAGATAACCTTATATGTTTCTTTTTTTTTTTTTTTTTTAAACAATTTCCCCTTTGGATTAAAGAAGTATTCTGATTCTGGTGATTTGCCTCAAATTTCTGACTGTTTAAGGACCTCTTTAAGATTAGCTGGTACAGAACTGCTTGAGAATAAATCAAAGTTTTGGTGCATTCACAGAACTACAAAGAAATGACAGAACTACACTGATGAGAACGGTGACATTTGTGCAGCAAAAACTGACTGGTAAATTTGCTTCATTTAATTATTTGAGTTATCTTCAAGTGAAAGCACCACCCACTTCTATTGGGAGACTCTAAGATAGCGGCAGAACCTGACAACCTCACAAATTAAACTTACTATTGATTCTTGATACAACATGCTGCTGAGATACAGGGACATTGATCCTATTTTTAGACAAAAAGCCTACTGTAACCTTAACCTTCAGCATTTCTACATCTAACTACAATGTTGTGAAAAAAAAATTAAAAAAGATGATTATGAGACCTTTCTCCAAGAACTGCCAAATTTTTTCATTTGTCATCTCTAACATTAGGAACTTAAAAAAAAAAAAAAAAAAAAAAAAAGGAAGATTTGACCAATATTGGGAACATTAGACTACCAACAGGCAGACAGATTGACCAATACTGGTTAAAGGTAGTATATCTAGTGTCACCTCATTAAAGCATCATAAATACATCTATATGTTTTGTTTATTGATCAAACTGCTGAATTCCTCACCTCGTCATCGTGGACCAGTTCCTTCTTCACCACCTTCATGGCATACACCTGCTCATTCTTCTTGAGCCGAACCAGCAGGACCTTAGCATAACTGCCACGGCCAATCACTCGGATCAGGTCAAAGTCACCGAGTCCCAGAGCCAGGCCCTGGGACAGCTTAATGCCATCGATACCATCCACCACAGCTTTGATGTCCTAAAGAGGGTAAGAGGGCAAAGGTCAACAGGTTCATGGAAAATGAGGATTATACTATACATACAAGTGTAATTACAGTGTATCCTCATTAAATTAAAGAAAAAAAGGCAAAATATAGAGAACAATATTATATTAAATGGTGATAAATCCCTTATGTAAGGTTAAATATAGAGAAAAATTTATTTGTGAACTGTCACAAAAGTAACACTGGATTTTTATGGGATAATAATATTGCTATCATTAATACTGTCCAAATATTTAAAATGTGAGGACTGTCAATACACTCAAAATATCTAATTATTCTATAACTATGAGGTTTTGCAATACATTTTCTGACAATTGAATGTAACATATACATAACTGATTCACAGTAAAACACACATTTTTTGATGCTACTGTCTTCCAAATGACAGACATTTTCTTTATGTGACTCACCGCCGTGTCTGCATCTTCTGTTTTATCCACTGTGCAGTTGTGTGGTAGAAGCGGTACTGGGAAAACAAAATAAAAAGACAAAGGTCATTTGGAAGTCCAAATAAACTGGACAAGCATAGGTCTAAACAGAGAGGAAACCATCCTACCTAATCCTGCCTTCATGTGCTATGGGAATTATAGTAAATACTAGTTACAAACTCGAAAATTGCACATGAACGCCCCCTCAGATTGTATTTTCCATTGGAGAACTGGGAAAAAAATTTTGATCCACAAGCTGCTGAAATGAAAATAACCTTTGACCTTTTCAACATGGCAAAGAGAAACAAGGGATTCATCACAAATGATAAATAATGCTTTTATTGACATTCTGCTGCTGTTAGCTGAACATTTTGCACATTTATAGAATACACAATTTGCAAAATAAAAATAAATTAAAGCTGCAAGCAGCACTGGGCGGGACCTCATGCCCTGGCCCGGTTCCACCTCCTGTTAACATCGACACCTCAGCTCTACTCAGACCTCTCTGTCCCGGCTCGAGCCCCCACCCTTAATCAATTAAAATCGTACAAACAATTGCACGTTTGGTCATAAAAAACTCATTAATACTCATTATTTAGCATTTTTAATAATGATTTTATTTTGAAAAACCCTACTGCATGTATTCTGTACTCAAAATGTCACATACCAACAGTGCAATGCGGCAAACCCCTGTTTGAAAATGCTCCATCCGGGATTCGAACCCGTCTGCCGCATGCCAGGCCAATGCCTTGACCTCTACACTATCCAGCAGGATGGCCACTGAGGGACCAGCAACTTATTTAATATGGACATGGTTTTTCCATGTTAAATCAACTGTGAAACCAACTCTCAAACAAACCGCGATTAATCCATAACCATACATCTTATCTTAAAAATTTTTGCATGTGACATTTGTGGAGGGTCTTGTATTGTTGTATTGCTGTATAATATGTTGAAAAAAGTCAGAACTGAATAAGCAGTGATTGTGGGAACTTGGTGTTATGTTTATGCATTTGGCAGACGCTTTTTTCCAAAGCGACTTACAGGGGAAAACCAATTAAATCACTCAATCAATCAAATTTTATTTATATAGCTCCAGATCGCAACAAAAAAGTTCTCTCATGACACTTTATATATAGAGTTGGTCAAAACCAGACTCTAAACCAATTTACAGAAACCCAACAGAATCCTCCAGGAGCAAACACTTGTGACTGGTGACAGTGGCGAGGAAAAACTTCCCTTTAACAGGCAGAAACCTCGAGCAGACCCAGACTCCTGGAGGATGGCCGTCTACCTTGACCAGTTGGGGTTAAAGAGAGAGAGTAAAGAAAGAGAAAGAGAGAGCGATAGAGATAGAGACTGGGGGAGAGGGGGAGAAGGGGGGAGTAGGGGGGAGTAGGGGGAGACACATGGAGGCAGTTGAGGATAGGTGAGTGATGATGATGAAGGCAGGAGAGAGGCAGGACCACCGCAGCAGGTCCAGAGATAATCCTGGGAAAATCTGTGGTAAGCCTGGGAAGAACTTTATTAAAATATTTAAGACATGTACATGTTAGATATGTAAATGTTAGTGACAGATATTTAACATGGGAGTGAATGAGAAAAATCAGCACTCTCTAAAATCACATGCTTAAACGCCTGTCAATCTAAAATAACACATTCTAAGATTGACATGTGAATAATATTTGAAAGAAAAGAGTTTTTCCAACATTTTGATGTACAAATAGTGGCTGAAATTCCAGAAATATGAGAGTTGTGAAGAGTTGCTTCTAAATTTTCTAACATAAAACCCAAGTCTCTGCACTCTAAAGCTGGGCACACACTGATTTTACATAAGGCCCTTTTGCAGGAACTTTGACCATTATCCTGAACTTTCAAAAGCCCCGGTGTGTTTGCACTGAAAATTACCCGGGTAAATAACTTTCCCCCGGCCCTGAATTTTCCCCGGAGAAGTTCCTGGTAGAGAGGTAGTACTTTTCAGATTACCAGGAACTCTTAGGGGCGGGGCTGTGTGCTGGAGAACACTAAGTGGTGGACTACACTGGCAGCATTTCCGCATTCTGTTCACCCGATTCATCTGAATATGATCATTCATCTGAATCATCTGATTCATTCATTTAATTTCCACAAGCTTTGTATTTTGATAACTGAAAATGGACCAAAAGAGAAGGTACAACAAGTGGATGGACGACAAGGAAATTCAGACGGACTTCGAATCGCCGACACAAAACGAGCGAGGTTTGAGTAAAAGCTGTCGGAGCCAAATATAAGACACAAGCCTAAAGAAATCCGAGAAAAGCCTAAGAAACTTATGCAGGATTAAAAGAACCTGAAGGACCACAACGGTCACAGATGATCCGACTGTTAAACAAACCAGTGGTCTGTATGTCACAGAAATATTCACTGTTTAGTTGGTTCCATGCTGTAACAGTAGTCAGCGGCACATCAGCTGTTTAGTCAGAAGTCAGGTTAACCTAATGCTAACTGGTCAACAGTCTGACACTAAACCTAAATCAGAGAACTGGATGTATTCGTGTTGTTGCCGTGAGCAAAACACTGATTTATTATTTATGTATTGCGATTTCCACCTGAAATGGACTGGACGGACTCGCCTCTTAATCTGAACCTGGGCTCGTTTGTGCCGTGGTCCATCGTCTACTGCTGTTTACAACGGCCAAAGACATTTCACATGTCACATGATAGTAGTAGGGATCTGTCATCATGTGTTCTGTTATTCATTTTAGCATTTTTATTACTTTTCCAGTAGGAAAGTGAAACAGGGACTGGGACCATGGAGTTCCAGACCGGCTGTCCTGGACCAGCTGGTCCAGACCCTGGTCCAGAAGCCCAAACCTTTCACAGATGTTTATTTCCCTTTTAATCTCAAGGCACCTTGTTTTTTTGCACCTTTTGATTTGTTTAAATTTTTAATAAAGAAAAAAATCTAACCTAATACTGTCTGTTCATCTACAAGGCATCAAAATATAAGTAGAGTATAAATACTTTTATGAGTGATATGTGGTCGAATTAAATGCAGGCATTTGAGTAAATGTGTCTGACTTTAGGGTTGAACCTGGACTATATCTATGAATCAATAGACATGAAACAGAACCATCCATCACACTTAAAGTTAGAAGTGATTTAGTTTAAGGAATGAAAAGTAGAAAATACATGTTCTGCCATTATTAAACAGAAATTACGGATATGTAATGATGGTTAACTTCATTTAAAATGTATTCCAGATGGATTAAGTGATTCAACAACCAGTAAAATGTTAAACCCAAACTGTCCACTTAAAGTACTGTGTCATTTTATTGTGCTAGAGCTTAGTTTGTGAATGTACAAGAACTGGACTACAGTTTCTTTTACTGCTCCCCCATACATCATCAACCTGATTTGAATAAATTACCCTGAACTTTGGGGTGCGATGGAAATGCAATTACCAGGAACTCTTTGACCAAAATAAGTTCCTGGTAAATAAATTCCTGGTAATAAAGTTCCTGGGCTCTTGGTGGAAAAGGACCTATAGTTTCTAATTTAACCCCTGCCCACACTGTGTGACTGACTCGCATACGACGTGAGCCAAAACCTGCGGGTGAGGTGCACACACTGTGTAGTGTACGATCCTGTGCGACTTCACTGAACACACTTTATGAGTGAACATACATGACAGTCAGCAGCTGCACTTGGACACTGTTCCCTCCCAGTCCTTGAAAACCGGGAGCCATAAGAAGGCAAAAATCTGCACCGTGTTGACAGCCTTGGCAATTTCATGTACAGACTCCAAAAGAAAAAAGTCCCGTCGTGTTTGGGCATGCTTGTGGCTACAAGGATGAGGATAGTATGGATTGTCTATTTTGCAAAAAGAGCTTGAGGTAGAGTCCTGCATCGGGTTGGGTACCTGCGGGTAACCCGCAAAAACATGTGGGGTCAGATTAAAAAAAAAAAAAAAAATTTCGCAGGTACGGCTAAAATTAAATGAAATGCAGGTGAGCAGTGGGCAAAGAAGTAAAAAAATAAAAGATTTATGGATGAAAATAATTTACAGGACATTTAATGGTGACTTAATGATCATCTAATTTCACCTGTAGTTGATCCACAGCCAGTTTGTTTTATTGTGAAGTGAGCTTCACCTTTGTTTACATCTGGCCACAGATGTGATTTATTGATGGCGTGTGTTTTAGCCAAAAATAAAGCCCTTAAAAGTGACTGTGTAGAGCTTAATCACAGGTCAGCCGGGTTGCGGGTTTGGAAAAGTGCAGGACGCTGGCTGGAGGTATGATAACAGCTAGGCTAAGCTAATAGTAAAACACTACTGAACTTTTTTTTTGTTTGTGTCCCATAGCCTTTTTTATTCATATAGATAGAGCCCATGTAGTTGATGCTGTCATGGCTGCAGTTGTATTTCTGTGTTTATCTGCTGTGTAGTGACGTAAAACCGCATGATTCAGAAGAAAATTTCTGATATGTCAAAAAGTCAAGTGATCATCCGATTTCTGACCGTGTGGATGCCGTGAGCAGTCGTGACCCTCTGCACACTGTACGATAAAGATGCACAACAAAGTCAACATTCGGCCCAATTTGTAAAGGGTAGTACAGGATGAAATTGTGTCAAATTCGGTCTAAAAACCACACAGCGTGTGCCCGGCTTAAGATGAAGTAAGATAATTTCAGCCAATCAGCTGTCAGCATTCTGTTCACTGTGTGTATATGTGAGTTTCTAACATGGCTCCTTATGGAGGAGATGTGTGTCCGTGCTAAATTCAGTGAGAAACCACCTCTCAAACAAACTACGATTAATCCAAAACCGTACATCCTATCTCAAAAATGTTTGCACAAAAGAGTTGTGGTAAGTCTTCTGAGCGTATTGATATATAATGTGAAAAAAAGTCGGAACTGATTGAGCAGTTTCAGACTGGCAGTTATTACAAAGTTGCAAATACCTTTTTTGACAAGGGTTTAATCTGTCTTTTGGTGAATTTTAGAAGTCGGTGTCAGCGTATGATATGTTAGGCTTGATGAGACAAAGATTTTGGCATTCATTTCATGTCTCTACGACATTCCTACTGGCCACTAGAGCTGTTTTTGTTATGTAGGTGGCGTTACAGAGCACATTTAAAGGGATTAGTTTTTTTCATTCATTCATTTTCTGAACCCGCTTTATCCTCACTAGGGTCACGGGGGTCGCTTGGAGCCTATCCCAGCTACATAGGGGCGAAGGCGGGGTACACCCTGGACAAGTCGCCAGTTCATCGCAGGGCTGACATATGGAGACAAACAGTCACTCTCACATTCACACCTATGGGCAATTTAGATTAACCAATTAACCTATTAGTGCATGTTTTTGGATTGTGGGAGGAAGCCGGAGTACCCGGAGAGAACCCACGCAGACACGGGGAGAACATGCAAACTCCACACAGAAAGGTCCCACCCCCCATCGACTGGTGTTGGAATCGAACCCAGGACCTTCTTGCTGTGAGGCACGAGTGCTAACCACTGCACCACCGTGTCGCCCCTGATTTTTTTTTTTTTTTTTTTTTTTTTTTTTTTATTGCATAAAATTTTTCCATCAGATGTGACATGCGTGCCAAATTTGGTGAGTTTTTGAGCATGTTGAGGTGGTCAAATTCCAGTTTAAAGTGTCACACAAAATTAAGAAATGAACGAAATACAATAGGACTCACCCTATAGGTTTGGTCCCTAAAAATGCTGTAGCAGATGAATCAACATGTGCAAAGTTGTTTTACTGAAGTAGCACGTCACAATAAATTGTGTGTCAGCCAATTTTTATTTCACTACGACAGCAAAAGAACTTCAACACAACACAAATGTAATTTCAAATTCACTAGTGGAAAGGATCATCTTCCCCCAGTTGCTGGGTGTGTAGTTCTGGGAGTTGGCCAGTAGAGGGAGACAGATTACACATAATCCCATTTGGCTGTAGCAGTATCTCCAAAACTGGGTCAGTCCACATGGGGTCCCAGATCATTTTATATCAGGGACCCCTGGACAGTTTACAGTCTCCTTTAACAGGATTTGACACAGTGTTGTGTAGAGTCCTATCACAGAGCAGCTGTGTAGTGAGATAACAGTCTGCACACTGTTACATAAGATGAGAGTGAATGTGAGGAGATGCGACCAGCCGTGACAGGAAGCGCTTCTGTTTGTTTGTGTGAAGTCTTCTGGGATTACCTGAATGTTTCTGAACCCCTCTAATGCTTTTATGTGTTTACACTTGACTGAACATTGTTATTTATATACACATAGATTCTTTTGGAAAAGTCATACTGCTCTTACTTTTATTTTTGTCATGTAAAACTGTGATCATAGTACACAGCCCTGTGGTAACCTTGAATTTATGAAGCAACTTGTGATACATATTTGTAAATTTGTGCTGGCTGTATGCACCCTCAAAACCTTAGTGTGACTTCACATTAACAATAGAAGATTGAGAGGAAAACTTTTGTGCTCTCATTTAAGTCCATACAAGTGTGTACAGTACAGTGTGTGCAAGGTACTGAATACAGTTTGGACACATAGTGTCCAAGATATCAACAGATTTAGGAGTTGGTGATGGTTATGGTGACAGGAAAATATGAAATAAAATATCTAATTACTATTATGAGATATTCCATGACCTGTCCTACTACTGGATACCTCACAGTATATTCAAACCAAGGTTAATGTTTTTTTCCCCTTTTGTGTAAACATTTGGTCTGTTTCATTCACATTGCAGTTTTGAAAGCACCCATGCTCAGTGTATCTGTGTAATAGTAATTCACCACATTTAAAACTTCTTCTGTCTTGTATTATAGTAAGTAAAATGCAGACTGAATTTCAATATTTGGATAATAAAATGACTTAACCTTTGACCTTTTAATTTTTCTGTTTGATTTTCTTATTTTGGTTCCTGTGATCGGTCCAAAAATCTAAGCTATCCAAAAACTGTTTTCCCACCTTTAGATCAAACAAATTAAGGTTCAATTTGATCCAGACTGAGACCTATTTGGTTCAACCAAAGACCAGCTATTTGGTCCACACCATAGCTCATGGCTTCCTTTCTTTCCAAAATTAGGGGGGGAAATCCAGAAATTCAAAAGACACAGTTTAAACAACAGTTCTGTTTTGTTTGTCCAAATCAAAAGACTAAGTATAAAGATCCATGATCTCGTACTCCAACATTTTTAAATAAAGAGTTGCAGAAATGAGCCTTACAACTCAGAAAAGCCTGAGAGTTTTCAGTTTTGCACTTTTCCCCCATTGGTTCAGGACCAAAAATGAAGTCTCTACACTAAACATTCTATATATCCAGGCAAGTCAAAATAATTTTTCATTCATTCATTCATTCATTCATTCATTCATTTATTTCCTGAACTGGTTTATCCTCTACATGGCTGCAGGTGTGCTGGAGCTGATCCCAGCTACATTTCGGGTGAAGGCAGAGTACACCCTGGACATGTCGCCAGTTCATCTCAGGGCTGATGTATAGAGACGAACAACCAATCCCTCTCACATTCATGCCTATGCAATTTAGGTAAACCAATTAACCCATTAGGGACCCATTGTCTTTGGACGGTAGGAGGAATTTTTCCTGCATAAAGCAGACACTTTTAAGAGAGCACAGAAAAGTAAGTCAGTCTTGTTTGTCTGCATATGAAAACTGACTAGACATAATTTACATAAATTGTTTGGTTTGGACACCCTTATTCCCACCCACATACTTTTCTTTGGATATAAACCACATTAAATTATTTTATTTTTAAATCTACTCTAACATCTTGTTGCACCGCCTTGCAATTATACATTCTAACAACAAGCTTTTTAAAGTGTATCTCCATTTCCATTTTGTGTAAGTAGAGTACCACAACACTATGCATTTATTATGTTAATGCTGATAACAGCATATTGAAACATAATGCATTCAGTGTTATGTTCATTGTTTAAACTGCATATCTCTCACTGACATTGTTCAATATTGAAAAAGAAAAAGTGGACAGTTTAAGTGTCTTACTTTCGTCCGTGTCCTCTGTGTCATCTGGTGGAAGGTCCACCTCTTCACTCTTGGCATCTGAGGGGGGCTCCTGCGATGGCATGACTGGATCCTGAATGAGTGAAGGAATGAAAAAATCCAGCTAAATATTCCCCAAAATTCATGGCTTTGCATTCTTCGCAGAGCAGGTTATAAAACATGTTAACCACAAAAGGTAAGGTACTCTAGGATAATCCACTGCCTCCACTAAGAAACTGGATTGTAGGGGGTTTCACCAGAAAAGCCACTGAATTGTGTTGTCTTATTAGACTTCTGTCATTATTTACAGGAATAATTTATATAAGGATCTCCAGACTATTTACTACTGGCTCAAAAAGTGAGTAAGATCAGAATGACGTCTGGGAAAACATTAGTTTTGTATTTCTAATGAAAAGTTGGGTGGAAGGGTAATATTTTTTGACCAAAATCTAGTGGCCATCGGTGGTATTTCACTTTAAGATCCCTCCACACTGGCTTCCTTTTTAAACTGCAGTTGGTTCTTGATTATAACACACACAAGGAGATTATTCACAGATAATCCTATGAAAGCACATGCTGGAAAATGTGAAAATAATGGGACATCACAATGCAGGATATCAATAGGATTATCAAGTCTGCAGATGATTTCATACAATGTGATCTCATGGAGATGTAGATGTAAACAAAATCTTTGGGAAGTGATCCTTTTGAATGAGAAAAATACAAAAAAAAAAAACAAAAAACGAATGTCAGCTGAGCCTGGATGTGGAAATACTCAGGGAGAACACATAAGAACTGGTGGTGAGATTTCTACTGTCAGTTTTAACATACAGTGGTGTGCTACTGACCGTTAGCCCCATTAACCTCAAAGGTTAGCATGTTTACTGTTGGATGGTAACACTGTCAGCATGTTCCTCATTGCCTACTGTTTATAAAGCACTGACATTCAGATTCCAACCACTAAATATATAACAGAGCAATTTTTGGGGTTCAAGAATCAGTCTTGATAATCTGGGTTGTAAATTCTAACGACCGAGGTGCTAGAGACCAGATTTCTCTTTTGACTGATAAGAGGAAGGAATTTAGGGTAAATCAGCCCATAAATGGGCTGTGACTGGCAGCTTGTCCACTGGTGCATCATGTACGTGATTTCAATAATCGTGATAACACTCTTGTGGTGACCTAAAGAACTATGGTGACCACGCTCATCACAGCTTCTTTCAGTGTTTCAGTGGTCTGTTTTGTTGTTGTCACACAGTAATTCATAGCTGGCTATACAGATTTAAACATAAGCCGACTTCCCACCCTAGAGCTGCAGCTTCACAAAGTTTTTTTCTTTGTGGAGAAACAGCAAGACAACACATCTGAGAGTGAACAGACAGCAGACATGTTACACATTTTTGAAATACCAGTGGTGGTTACAACAGAAAAAATATATTTTCAACTTCAGTTTTTACCTGTACCACCCAGAACATTAGAAACAATTTCAAGACTTGTTGCAAAGGGTCAGGTCAGCGCCAGGACTGAGTGAGTTGAGGGTACATTTTGGGAGATTATATGGTAATAGTGAAGGTGAGTAAATATGGTTTTAACAGCGAAAAAAAAATTGGATGCAAATCTTCCTTTCAAAGTTTGGCAGAATGCTGTGAGACTGTGTTGGTGTGTAATAGGACAAGCTGGCACTGCTGCCTGCTGCAAGAGACATGATGAAATACTCACCATAAGCCTTTGGCAGGTCTGAGGGATGAGTCTGTGACAGCGCTTATGGACCAGCAGTTTGCAATTGATACACTTGTAGCCCTGCCTGCCCAGCCCCCATATCCTTTCACTACAGTGGCCGCAGTAGGCTTTCTGGAACACACAAGAGAAGAAAACAGAGTAAATACAGGGTGACACAAAAAAAACGGGAACTTTTTAACAATCCAATAAAACCAAGAGTGATGGAATAAAAATATTTTATTCATAGTAATTGAAACCTTAAAACATGCCATTTAAGAAACAATGATGGAATTTTCATTTTTTTAAAATTACTTCCTGTAGATGGCGTCCTCCTGTACGAATGCATTCTTGAAATCTGCTGTTGAGATTCCTCATTGACCGCTGCAACATCTCAGCTGGGATACTGTGAATTTCATCCTGAATTCTCTGTTTTAACTCATCCAGAGTTCTTGGTCGAGTCGTGAACACTTTACTCTTGAGATAGCCCCACAAGAAAAAAATCACAAACAGACAAATCTGGCGATCTAGGGGGCCAGGAGTACGAGCACTTCTTGGTCGTCCTGTTGGTTTCTTCCTTATGGCAGATCCAGTCTCTTCAAAGTTATTAATCCAACATTTTATCGCGTGTTTTGATGGAACAGCACCATGACGTCCTAAGTTGTAAAAACGTCGGAACTCCCTCTGCGCAGCTGTCAAACTATCACCGTTTTTATAAAACATTTTTATGGCTAACGCACACTGTTGCCCGTTCCACTAATCCATGGTTACTAAAATGGGGGTGTGTTTACTTGCTCAAGGTCACTGTCTCGCAGTGCTGCCACTTGCTCATGTCTGCCAATACGCACTTCAAAAATTCTCTTTTTTTTGGGTCACCCTGTATAACTAAAGCTTAAAGAGAGGTGTTATGTAGACATCTCCAGGTCTGGTACTCTGACATCTTGTTGGATTTAGGGTATGGGTTCAAGAGGCTTATGAACCTTCATTTGACCAAGAAAAAAGACTCATTGAGATTTAAAATCTCTTTTGCAAGAGTGTCGTGGCCAAGACAGCAGCAGCAGAAGCCACAGAAAATAGAAATCTAAGCCTATACATCCACACTAAAATCATACATAAAACACTAAACTAAGAACATACATATAAAACACTATCAATAGTTTAAAAGGTACCAAAGATATCAACAATTTTCCTTAAAAGCATCTCAAAACAGATCCTGATTCAATCAATTCGAAAAACATCAACATCTCTTTTTATCCTTTTCTCATTCATTTGAAACGACTTTGAATGTATCTTAAGAGACCAGTTCCTTCAGCTTTATCTCCTTGTGTAGGTTGTTCCAAGCAGTGGAACAACAGCATTTAAAAGCCTTCTTTCCCATTTCTGTCCTGACTTTTGGAACATGCAGTTATAACAGATTCTGGGACTAGAGACTAATTATTGACCTTTTTCACACTTGCTGGAAATACGTAATCGTCACAGAAAAGGACTTCCTGCCAAGCGTCAACACAGTGAGACAAAATGGATAGGAGTGTACACAACCTGCCTGACCGATTTGCTAAATATTACATTTGCCAATGTTGCAAGGCTCACTGAAGAAAATTCCATAACCAAAAAGAACAAAATCATTGACGGCTACATTAGCATGTTTACTTAGGCATAATTTATGTATAGTGTACAGTCAACCTTACTAAGTATCATAGTCTGCTTTGAATGAAGCATTATGGCATTAATTTGTTCTGTTTAGGGTTGTTTAGGGTGGGTGTCCAATGACCGAAGGGTCAGCAATTCGAATCCTGGCTCCAACTGTCCACATATCAAAGTGTCCTCGGGCAAGACACCAAACCCTAAATTGCTCCCAGTAGCCTTGTATGGCAAGCAGCTGCCCACTGGTGTATTGATGTATGAGTGTGTGCATGAATGGCTGAACGTGAGGCTTTGTAAAGTGCTTTGGGCACCATGAAGGTGTAGAAAATGCGCTATATAAGTGCAGTCCATTTACCATTTGTCCAAGTGGATGTCCTCTATGTAGTGACAGTAATGTTAGCTGAATGTTAACATCAGTTAACCTTTTTTTCGGGTAATGTTTGTGTTTATGTACTGCTCTGAACAGAAATGAAGCTGTTACATGAGAAAAGGCTACGAACAGACCCAGGTTTCAGGCGGCAAACAGTGATTCCCCACATGTAATCTTAAGACATGAAATGCCTGCTACATACATACATACTACCCTTTTTAATCACAAACTTTGGTCCCTCATCCTGCTGGATCACCTGAATGCATTTCCACCAAACCTCACTGTCCACAGGAAAATAATGAAAAAACAGATACAGCTACTTTTGGGCAGAACAAGACTTGGAATGCTACAATTATGCGCCATAGTTGCCCTGATAGGCGACGACTGCGTTATTTCCAGTCAAAAATACAGAAGTTGTGAAAAAGGTCTATTAAAGTCATTCCAACAGACGTAGATCAGCAAATATGATGACATGACACCTTAAATTTTGTTTGAAATGTAACTTATGAATCCAGTCTGGGTCATGATGTAGCTTTTCTGAACTTAATGATTCAGCAAATTGTTTAATGCATTGTCCTTCTCATTTCTGCCTGACATTCAGCTCTGGGTCCCTCACACTGAAATGCAGTTCTCATTACATAACAGGCTCTCCAGAGTGTTGGTTGTTTCATTAGTTCTTTCTTTGTAGTTATTTTTTAGCTTTTCTATTCCACAGCTATTCTGGAACCAAAGCATGTTTGGTTTGCTGTTAGGTGTCCCTGACATCAATCAGCCTGTCACCAAAAATGTCTCATTGGAGACTTAAGATACAATATGTCTGTGCTTCAGTGTATCAATAACATTCATTCACAGGGATGTGTTTGCCAACACTGTGAGAACAAAAAGTCCCAGTCAGTACTCTGTTACCATGGAAATGCTCTAGCACGACTTCAAAGGTTTCCATCAGTCATTTTAATCAAACTCTATTCTAAATTAATCACAAATCTCTCTCTCCTGTTTTGTCTGAAGTCCCCACACCCAGGGAGAATCATTAGTTCATCTTCATCCTCAGGAAACATCTTGTTGCTCTCAATTTTCAGTGATGGAATGGAAAAAAGGTCAACTACATTTATTTATTCATTTTTTAAAACATTTCCTTTTATCTCATACACTCCCTAGCCAAAAGAAAGTCCCCACCTGGATTTATCTAAACAAATATTTCAGGTCCTTCCATTGGATAATTCCAGCAGTGATCCACATGTTTGAGCTGCAACAAGTTTTCACCCTAACTGATGCAGTGAGTAGCTTCTCATTTCTGAAACAATCACCAGTTTGAGAGCATGCGGATTGAACTAAGTTTCAATAGAAAAAAGTCATTTTGTCAGATGAGTCCAGACTGACCCTGTTCCAGAGTGATGGGTGCATTAGGGTGAGAGGAGGTGATGAAATGGTCAAAGATTGGATTGTGTTCGGCATACACTCACCTGCCGTGAGAGAGAAACTGCTTAATGTCAGGTCTGAGCTAACATTGGACAAATATATAGACAATGCCTGGTCTCATAAATTGCAAAGGCTCAACTGAAGACAATATCAGGCGGTTCCAACAGTCATCAAGAGGATGCAGTACATGCAATTGACCAACAAGCATCACATACTCGTAAGGAGTGTCAGTTCAAGAGGAAACATACTACTGCTGAAAGGAGAGGAGTGACTGAGCACTCGAAAGGATGTGACCAGTGTGGAAATAAAGCACACAGCAACAGAGACCAATGCACAGCAAAAGGGAAGCGATGCAAAATATGTGGTAAATGGAATCACTTTGCAATAGTGTGTCACTTCAAACTACCCAAGAATGTCCATGTAGCAGAGATACTCACAAGTCCAAGTCAAGTCTCAAGTCTCAAGTCTTTGAGCTCAAGTCCAAGTCAAGTCTCAGGTCTGTAATAGGGCTAATGAATCCTGCATGCCAGTCATTCTGCTTTGAATATAGCATAGCTATATCTCAGGAATACAAAGCTGTGCTGTATCATCACCTCTCTGTCATCAATAGTAACATCGACACAATATGAAAAAAGACCACAATAAAAGCTTTTCTTCAAAAAAGAAAAAATACTGGTATTTTTCCTAGCAATAACATTAACTGTAATATTTCGCACTCTATCAGTTACTGATTGGCTGGATAGCACCACATTTTCTGTTAAATATTTTTCAGTGTTTAAATTTTGATGAAAAATTCTAAACTGAACTGAGCCCAACCCTGGTTTCTACAGTAGTGTTCTCCAGACTCCTGGGTCGGCTGTAGACCTGAACTTCTCTGCCTGCTCTGTCCCTCTGCACTGGCACCTTTATTTGCTTTGTTGCAACCTGTGAACCTGTACATGAACGAGATGTGAAATAGGTTTGGTTACTAATTCTTGAACTAAGATTGTGATGATACAGAAAACTTTTCATTCATGTGCAGCATCTGGAACCACAGGGTTCTGAGAGAAGAACTGGTTCTAAGATAATATTACAGGCATACCTAGAAAAGCACTCTGAGAGCGCAGACCTCCGCCAAGGCAGATCAGTGCCCCCCCCCCCCCCCCCCCCGATCACCACCAAAATTTAATCATTTGTTCCTTGTGCCAGTATCAATATTTCCTGAAATTTTCATCCAAATCTGTCCATAACTTTTTGAAAGATCCGGATCAGTCTTTGCCATTTGATAGAACACCCCATTGTAAATCCCTGAGTCAAATTGCATGAGATTTGCACAATTCCCCCATATTGGGATTTCCACCATAAATATTAGTCCCATATTTATTTTAACTATATTTTAAGATTCCTTGACCATGAAAACATACCATTAGCAACTGGATTCATAATTATATCCTTATTAGTTCAGTAGTTATTCGCGAAAATCACATTTCTCGTAATGGCGGTTTTCTTCTGGATCTAGCTCCTTAAGTATTAAAGCTACATGAAATTCGGTGGCATACTCCCGATGCGGAACTGACTGAGCTACACGATGGCGCTTGTCAGAAATTTCTACCTTTAATATTAAAGGCACAGTAGGCCAAAAAGTAAGGGCACCCCCATTTTTTATATAAATTGAGATAAAATCCGCCTTATGGATCAGACCCGGATCAGCCTTTGAAATGTGATAGAGGACCCCATTGTCAATTCCTGAGTTAAATTTTATGAGTTTTGGTCAATAATTAAGCGAGATATTGGGAAACGAAAATTTTGGCCCCATTTACCACAATGTTAACGAAAATTTCAAAGTGATCCAGAATCCAGGATTTCTTCCGGATCACCCCCAAAAGTTAATAATTTCTTCCTTATCCCATTTCCAACAAACCCTGAAAATTTCATCAAAATCTGTCCATAACTTTTTGAGTTATGTTGCACACTAACGGACAGACAAACAAACAGACAGACAAACAAACCCTGGCAAAAACATAACCTCCTTGGCGGAGGTAAAAATTAATACAGACTAACCTTATGGAGGGAAACGAGAATATATTATTAAAAGCATGTGAATAACATCAATAACAGATTACAGCAATATTATTAGTGTCTCCAACTATCACATCAGAGCCTCTCAATCCCAGTATAACATTAACCTATAAGCCTAACATTAGGTGGTCTGCAAAAACCTGCGTCCTGCCTGTAATGTTAGCCACCATTCATAATGAACGTGGTTGTCTGGCTTTGACGTTAGCCTGTAGATGATGGCAGCGAGACACGGATGATTAGCAGCATTATGACCACTCATGTTTTCAAAACACCACAAAAATAATGGGGGTATCCCTCCCTCCATGGCTATAAAGCCAGCAACGCATTAATGTTAGACAGCAGACTGGTACTATCTACGATGTGAGTGAGCTAACATTAAACATGTTTGCTAACTATAAGTGACTGACCTATCGGTGCGTTTTTAAGGTGCCTTAAAAGTTTAAGGTCGTTGATCCTGCATCCTTTATTTTCATTACACAGACTTTGCACATAGCAATTCATTTGCTATGAGTCTGTGTGAAGTTTAAATGGTACGCCAAGTCCTGTAGACGAGCTCGCAGTACTACATTAGTTTGTTTACATACAGGTCTGTGGCAGCACACAGCACATGGGTAATGACACATGAACAAGCTTTTACAAAAATTGAAGTTACAACACTTTCAAACTTGATACTGGCTCTTCTGCAAATGTTATTATTCCCATACAAATATTCAAGGCATTAGGAAGAATGCAACCACTAACAGCTGTCAGACAACCACTCTATGGCTATGGAGAGGAACACCTGACTGTAAGAGGCAAATGCCATCTGAGGTGCAAATATAAGGACAAAACAATGAACCTCAAAATGCCCATCGTTGACACACAAGCACCTCCAGCGTTAGGTCTAAAAGCATGTCTGAAATTTGGGCTCATTCAACTTGTCATGTCTGTAAACAACACACCGCAGACTAACACTATGGAAGAGTTTGCTGATGTATTTACAGGCATAGGACTGTTTCCTGGTGAGTGTGCCATCAACCTTGACCCAGATGCAACACCTGTCATACATCCACCAAGGCGAGTACCCCATGCGCTGTGTGACCAGCTGAGAGAGGAACTTCACAACATGGAGAAACAACAGATAGCTGTGAAAGTCAATGAACACACAAAATGGGTAAATTCCATGGTGTTAGCTGAAAAACCCCGTACAGGTAAGCTGAGAGTGTGCATAGACTCCAGAGACTTAAACAAAGCAAGTGTCCACACTACCCTTTACCAACCCCTCAATGACATCACCGCTAGGCTGGCTGGAGTCCAATACTTCTCTGTAATGGATGCCAGATCTGGCTATGGGGCTATAAAACTAACTCGGGAGCACCACTGTGTCAGCTCCTGAAAGAGACTAATGAATTTGTATGGCATGCACAGCATGATGAAGCATTCAAAAGGATGAAAGAACTCATCACACAGGACCCAGGCCCTGTTCTGACCTATTTTGATCCAACTTGTTTAGTTGAAGCTAAAGCTTCAGGTTGATGCATCAAAGTATGGTTTAGGTGAAGTTTTACTTCAGGATGGAAACCCAGTCAACTATGCCTCAAAATCACTCACAGAAAGTGAAGCAAATCACACACAAATAGAAAAGGAGCTACATGCTATCTTGTTAGGTTTTAGACATTGTCACCAATGTGTTTATGGACAGCATGTCATTGTAGACAGTGATCACAAACCACTGGAATCCATCGTCCAGAAACCACTCACAGCAGTGCCTCCTAGACTTCAGAGCATGATCTTTCAACTTCAGAGGTACTATTTCACTATCACTCACAAGCCTGGCAGAGAGATACCTGTAGCATCAACAGAACTGTGTTTAAAGGGGAGAAAATGATCATTCCAGCTTCACTATGCTCAGAAATGCTTTCATGTATTCACACAGGACACATGGGCATGGAAAAATGCAAACAAAGAACTTGTGACATTCTGTTTTGGCCCCACATGCCTTGAGCATTGCTCTGCAAACACCAAAGAGCCGCTGATAAATCATAGGATCCCTCACAGATCATGGCAGACTATTGCATCAGATCTATTCACCTGGAACCAGGAAGACTACATGATAACAGTCGACTACTACAGTCAATACTTCAAAGTTGACAAGCTCACTAGCACAACATCACATCCCATTATTCAGAAACTAAAAGCATCCTCTGCTAGACATGGCATACCTCTCATATCTGACAACGGTCATCAATATGCATTTGGTGAGTTTGCAACATTTTCACAAACTTGCGGTTTCGCTTCACTCCATGGACTTGCAGAAAAGTATGTGCACATTGCTAAAACACTCCTGCAAAAGACCACAGAAAATCAGAAGGATTTTTGTCTAGGTTTACTGGAATACAGAAATACACCCACTGACAATTTCAGATCACCAGTACAACTTCTGATGAGTTGCAGACTAAAGTCTATTCTCCCAAACACCCAACAACTTTAGCCCAAAGTTACTGATCACAACATGGTCCATAAAAAAGAGAATTATTCAGCAGCAGGGGCAGAAAAGATTTTATGACGAATCAGCCAAACTGCTCATACCACTACATAAAGGACATAATGTGAGAATCCAAGAGCATGGCCTTTGGAAACTTGCAGTTGTCTTTAAACCTGCTGATACAGAAAGATCCTACCATGTGTACTGCTGAAAGAGGAGAATGCTGCAGAAACAGGAAACTGCTGGAAACCAAAGAAACAGCAGACACATCTCCAGACAAACAACAGGAGCCACACACTAATACATACATAATACGCTATGGGTGAGAAGTTAAGCCAAGAATTGTTATGGACTTGTAATGTCACAATAGGTCACCAAGGGTGGAATAATATGCATTTCATACTCTGAATGTACTGAGTTGCATTGATGAGTTTTATGATATTTTGAGTTGAATATAATTGTAGATGTATTTGCTGATACATGGTTGATTGTTTAATGTCGTGGCTAACTGCTTTCATTTCAGAGTTACAGCACAAATTTTTCTTTACAAGAAAGGGTACATAATATTTACTACGGTTCAACATGTCCTTGAATGTTATAGTGTGGCTCTAAGAACGTTTCTATTGGTTGTTAAGCTCACATGATACGGACTGAGGGATAATGGGATAGATTATTCATTCCAGTGTATTCAGCCTGTATGTGTGAAGTTATAGATAAAATGTCAAAAGCTTCATTAGATTGTCAGACTCCTTCATTCCTCTAAATCAGTGGTTCTTAACCTGGGTTCGATCGAACCCTAGGGGTTCAGTGAGTCAGTCTCAGGGGTTCGGCGGAGGTCAAGACACACACTCGACTCATTAGTCGGGTGTGTGTGTCGGGCTAGGTCCGTGTATGTAAACAAACGGCTTCGGAGACTCTTTCTCTGATTGACATCCAATATACACGGTGTATTGTTGTTGCTTATAGCACTACAACACATCCGGAAGTGTTTATAATCTCTTCCACTCGTCTGACGATGAATTATTTGAGTATTTTCCACATCGTTATGACTTTTGCTACTTCCTGTTAACCACGGAGGCAGCCATGTGTAGCGTTTGTTTCCATTTTTCGGTCACCGCACTGGTCAGTTACAATCATGTGACGACCGACGCACCGTCGCGGACGGAGAAATCGTATTACGCTAAAGCTGAGCTAGTGCCGTAATAAAACAACGATCACAAAAATACTGAAGGAGTATAACGAGAACTTTTTTTTTTTTTTGATACACTACATGCAATTATCTTTTTTTTTATGTCAAAATTGCGTGGTTCGGAAAGTTCGGAGCGAGATGAAACGAAAACCGGGTTGACCTGACGGCCTACACATACATATACACAACAGCAGAAGTCACTGATTTGCAGTAAATATTCATTATTATTGTAGCCTGATGGAAATTAGGTGATGGGTGTGTGTTAAAATGTTAAAAATGATAAATAGCATAAATACAATAAGTTCATTATTGGAATACATAAGGTTAAAAATTAAAACCATTTCAGTGTGGTTGTATTAAAAAAGGTCATGTCTTTGTGAAAAGGTATGGAATTTGTTGTAAGTTCATGCACTGTATTGGTTTTGTTCTTTGAGCACAGTGATGTTAATGCACGGTTCATTTTGTGTACCAGTAAAACATATGCCTGTGTCTTGAATTTGAAAAAAATCATATTGTATTTTTTAATAAAGAAGGGTTCGGTGAATGCGCATATGAAACTGGTGGGGTTCAGTACCGCCAACAAGGTTAAGAACCACTGCTCTAAATACAAAGCAAAACAATGGACCTCTAATCCAAACTTCAAGGTAAGGGCAACATATGTACATAATAAGTATTAGTTTTTGTGTTTAGTGTGTGGGTAAAACACAACCTAAACTACATCACATAAAACATGGCTTGCTTGTAGATCAGTCCAGTCTAATGTTTGTCAGTGAAGAGCTTTTTTAACATCCACTGTTTTCATGGAACCCTAAGCAGGCATAATTTATGGCTGTGGTAAATATCATCACGTTGTAATATATGTTTTTATCTCGTCTTTTAAGATTTTACATTATTAGATAGATAGATTTTTTATTAACATATACTATTGTTCAATGCAGGGCAACTTTACTTCCCGCCAAATGAAAACAAGGCATGGAAGTTGTGTTTACTCTGCTTCCTGCATTTAGTTCACTTGAAGCAGACCAAGATCTACGCTTTTAGGCAGACCAGAGATTGCTTCTTTGATTGACAAAAGTGTTCAATTGCACAATCACACCTCCTTAAATGAACCAGACTTTCTGAGCGAACGAACTAGAGTTTGACTAAACAGGGCTGGTGTGAAGGCACCCTTAATGTGATGACCTCCAGAATTTTCCTGAGGACATCAATACAAGTCATCTAAACTCTACCAAGCAGCACAATGCCATAGTTTAATTTGACGTTCTATGGAAAAATGAATTACTAATTTTGTGATGTGAGGTAAACAGAAATAATGGAAAAACTTGCATCTCCTTCCACAGAGCTTCTACACTTCTCCATGGCCACTCAGGACATGGGGACAGCCACACGGTGATCTGAACTTCCAACAGAATCATGTCAAGCTAAAACCAAAACAAGTTACACATGGAGGTTAAAGTGGACTGACTGAACACTTTTAATGACGACAGATTATAAAGAATCTCAATGAATGGACATTAACCCATAAAGACCCAGTGCTGCTTTTGTGGCTGTTCCCAAATGAATGTTTCTCTGTATTTAACCTTTATTAAGTGGTTTATCACCTTTTATTGTAATATTAACCTCTGTATTTTGCATTTCAGTGAAAATCAGGTATTTTTCCCCATATTTAAATTACTGAGATGTTCATAACAGCTCAGATTAAAGTTGAGGATTATTATATTAGAAACAGAGAAAACCAAAGAAATAGTTACTATTTCAGCAAAGATATCAATGACTGAATGTAAAAACAAGTGTCTCCATCGACTGTCATCTATCAAAGTTTATGGAATCAATGTTGTAGAAGATGACGGTGTTTCCACATTCACTACGAAACCTCTGAACATCCAAATGGGTCATATCTGATGACCATGAAAAGATGACAAACTGTATTTTAACTGAATTATTTTAAAAGGTATATTATATTCAATAGGTAGATAGGTTTAGTGTGTCAGAAGCAATTAAAGAATAGATGATCAGTAGATGATTTTGGCTGCCAGTGACTGTTTGAGGGTTAGTAAACTCACTAACCTTGCCACAGCAATATTAACAGTGGGCATAATGTAATGCACTGCCACTAATAAAATCGTACATTAGCAAGAATAAAACTATGAAATAACCATACTCAACCATGACATCAGAAAACGTACAAAAACCTAAATCCAGGGAGTGTTGGGACACCATCAGGGGGGCGTTTGGAATGAGAAAGCTGAGAGGGGGGAGAGGGGACTGAAATGGGGGGCGTCTGTAGAACCACTGACATAGATACAAAGATGTGTATGGTGTAAGATGTATTTAGGTCTCCAGAGGCTTTCAGACTCACTTCAGAGATATAGAGTATAATGTATATGATGAATTTTCCATAAAGAAAAATTTAAGGCCTCACAAAAATATTCAACACTTGAGGAACCATAGCATGCTGAAGTTTCAGATGGATTTTGGCTGGCTTCCAGTCTCAGCTTAGGCCAAGTGATCCAGTTGACCTCGCTGGACTACTCCCCACTGCTCAGTTTCATGAGAAGTTTTACTGTAATCCCAGATTGCCAGAGTCTGCTTAACTTTGAAATTTTGCAAGATCAAAATTTCCCCACATGTTTATAGATTCAATATGACGTGACATGTAATGCAGTGATGTTGAAGACTTAAGAACATGACGATTAGCTGGTTTTTATCCCTCCTAAAAGCAGCTGTGGCCTAGATGGCTGGAGAGTGAGCTGGAGAGTCGGCTTGTGACTGAAGGGTCGCCGGTTCGATTCCCTGGACAGTTGTTGGCCGATGTGCCCTTGAGCAAGACATTCAACACCCCCCCCCCCGCCTTTTGCTACCTGGGCGCCTGACATGGCAAGCCCACTGCTCCTAGCACACAGTGTGCATGATGCAGGATCTAGTGATGGGTTAAAGGCAGAGGACAAATTTCAGTGTGCAGTGCATGTTTACGTGTGTGACAAACTACTACTGACAAAATAAACACTCTATTCTATTCCATTCTATTCTATTCTATTCTATTCTATTCTATAAAAAGGCACAGATGAGGGTTGCAACACATCAGCAGTAGTGGTCTGGAGTCCCAACAGCTTATTGCAGCTGGGGGAGTTAAAGGATGATACTTTTATCGATTGATAGTCCTGCTTTCATTCAGACTACATTACAAATCATATGAGTGCCAGGAAACTCACCAGGCTAATGTGCTGAGAAATTATGTGCTGTCTGATTCACCTCTGACAAAAACAAAACTCATCCTCCTTACATACTGACCAATGACAATTTGCAGGAATCTGTGCAGTGACCGAGGGGAATTTGTCTATTTCTGTCACATCACAGCGATGGTCTGATAACATGTCACAGAGGCTGGAACCTTGTAGTCATATTTTCTCATAGTTTCAGGCTAGATAAAACCAACAGGCACTGATTCATTTGTAACTTTGTCAACTGTTGATTTCAAACCTCAAAACTTAAGAATTTAAGAAATTTGTCCTTTTACTCTCAAAATGTTTGTGATGGAAGACTTCCTGACACATAGGGTGGGACATACAGCCACATAATAATAAAACAAATAACAATTTTTATGTGATTGCATGCATTTTCTCCAGGTATTCCGGTTTCCTCCCACCATCCAAAGACATGCACTGATAGGTTAACTGATCAACCTAAAATTGCCCATACGTGTGAATATGAGTGATTGGTTTTCATCTCTATATGTTGGCCCTGAGATGAACTGGCGACTCATTCAGAGTGGCCCATAGCTTCAGCACCCCCCCCCGACCCTAGTGAGAATAAAGCGGGTTCAGAAGATGAATGAATGAATTTTTATGAGCATCCACTCCTATTTACCATTTTTTGTGTTCACAAGGGTCACTTGGACACTCATATGAATGAACACTTAGTGTACGTTACAGGTACACTAAGTGGATGATCCAAAGATCAAGAAAGACTGTAATGACTTAGTATTACATGCATTTCTAGAAACATACAGGGTGGGGAAGCAAAATTTAAAATATTTTGAGGCAGGGATTGAAAGACAGTGTATGACCAGTTAGTTTATTGAAAGTCATGAGAATGTATTTGCCACAAGAAAATTTATATAATAGAAAATGTTTTTCTTCTATGTGTCCTCCTTCTTTCTCAATAACTGCCTTCACACGCTTCCTGAAACTTGCGCAAGTGTTCCTCAAATATTGGGGTGACAACTTCTCCCATTCTTCTTTAATAGTATCTTCCAGACTTTCTGGTAATAGTTTTGCTCATAGTCATTCTCTTCTTTCCATTATAAACAGTCTTTATGGACACTCCAACTATTTTTGAAATCTCCTTTGGTGTGACGAGTGCATTCAGCAAATCACACACTCTTTGACGTTTGCTTTCCTGATTACTCATATGGGCAAAAGTTTCTGAAAAGGTATGGATAATAGTGTTAGGTATGATTATGACATCAATATATGTTTGGTTTCAAAACAATTGACGTAGTGCCTGCTGAGAAAAAACAACTAAATGTTCATTGTAAATTTTGCTTCCCCACCCTGTAGTATTCCCAGCAATGATCTTTTGATGCCAACATCTTGTGCATGTTTGTCAGAATACACTTAAAAAATTACATTTATTTTTTCATTTTCAAGCCCAACTTGTTGCACCGAGGTTTTGGAAAAAACATTATTTTGGTCATAGTGACCTTGACCTTTGACCACCACAACATTACTTGAGTTGATCAGTAGAACCAAGACTGTTTCACATGTGAGGAAATTCCCTCAGGATGTACCTGAGATATTGCATTCACGAGAATGAGATTGACAGTCAGACTGACTACCTGAAAACACAACTTTTTCCATCATGGAGCTATAAAATGCCTACAGCCAAACCTAATGGCTGACCATTATGTGGGTAAAAAGCTTGGTGGTTCAAGCTCCTGCTGAGATCCCTGGTGGGGAATGGAAGGGTACTGATCGGAACAGCTCTCACCTCCATTATGTAGATGTACTTCACTTTAAATTAACCAGATGAAAAACTCTAACTTACATAAACAAATGACTGCTGGTTGGCATTCTGATAAAACATCAATAGTCGAGGAAATGTGCACCCACCCCCCATTTCTCAGAATCACATTGAACCAGAGAGGCTGGTGTCAGTCATCCCCCAAATGCAGTGCATGTGGAGGCAACAGCCAGAAGGAAAGGCTGAATTCTGCTTCATCACGTGGACAACAAGAGCTAAAGAGACCCCATTATGTCTAATGGGAGGGATGCACAAAGTAGCTTTCTCTACTGCAAAGTCAGGAGGAGGAGGAGGAGGAGGGAGATGGAGGAAAACATGCAGACGCTGAGAGGAAAGCAGAGGGATGGAGTGAAAGAAGGGAAGAGAAACCTGACCTACTTCTCCTTGGCTTATTTATATGCTGAGGACAACATAGTAAGCCAACCAGAAGCCTGGAAACTGGCATAGCAACAGCAGTCAGACAAACCCCAGTCTGAAAACACTGAGTTACAATACAAAGAGCAACAGCTAAGAAGTGATTTTTGTCTTAAATCCACATCAAATACAACAGAACAACACTGTCTCCTAAAATATATTATTTGTTCTTACATGGTGAATTTGCATGATCAAATATGTTTAACAAGACGCAAGAAGAACTACATTAGTTATTAATGCAGAGAAAAATATTTATACTTAAAGCACCTGAAAGTGCTCAGTAACAGCATATTTTATTTATTGAAATTTATCACGGGTGATGTAGTTGTGACACGATTAGAGGACGGCCACAGTATTCCACTGGAACAGTGAGGTGTAGTTAAATGTGCAGATTGACACCATCTAAACTGTGACTATACTTTGCTTCCAGAAAAGAACACCATACTCTTTTCAGATGTGTGTATGGATGAACCTATACCAGGCTGAAGTACCTTACTTCCATAAACACAGTCCGTGCCTGTATGGTCACATATTACATCAGGACCTCGTTTGCAGATGCGGGTTACTTCAGGGTCCTATTCAGTTCATACACAAAACTGATAGAAGTTGCATTTAATGTGGAATATGAAAGAGCACACAAAAAAATCTGATTTCACCAAAAAATCTGAATTCTGCATGAAAACCTGCTGTCTGAATGTAGCCTTAGACTGACCCTGGGTTGGGTCCAGCTTCTGCAAAGAGAGCTGAACCATGTGGTAAAACTCTTGATTTACAGTTGGTCAAAGCCCCTACCCTCATGAACTCTGAGAACAAACTTGCGACTGCAATTACAAGTAGCCAAAATGAGTTTTCGTTGCACAATGGTCAAGGTAAGTACCCAAGATCAGCAGTCAGAAATGTGGGACAGGCTCACAGAGGACCTGCTCCTTCATCATGTGGAGAAGTTCAGATCCCTGATAAAGACACCCTTTGGAGACAGCTGACCCAGGACTCACCCAAGGGATATCTATTTACTGTCCTAAAAGCAAATGGGACTCTCTCATAAGGAGAAGAAGCAAGTTGCTGTAAAGTTAAAACAGGCTATACAATATTTACAACAAATTCAGTTACTTGCTCAAATCACGTTTTTTATTTTCATTGCCTCAGTAGGGATGTCAGATTGTTGCCCACAGCTCTGTTTTGAGCATTTCAAATTGTTAGATTTGGAGAAAAGAACAGAGCCAAGGTACATTTTAGAGACAAGATAAAAATAAATAAATAAATAAATAAATAAAAACTTAACAGAATAAGGATACGCCAGCTTCCTTGACATGATATGTTTCTGAACAGTTATTTCTGTCTTTGTAAGTAGATTTTATCAAGTTGATTTACATTCAAGTGTGTCATTTATTATTCTGTGTACTGACACACATGTTTTTTTGTTGTTTTTTTTTAAACACTGTGCTAGTGAATACAAGCTAATCAACAATCTTCTCCAAAATATACTCTGGTAGATGGAAACCAAATACTAAGTAGTATCAAATGCAACTACTGTAGGACATAGGGTTGGAATGACAGTAGTTGCAGTCCACTCCAGTGTGTGTAAACAGCCATAATAACCACTTGTTTAGATGGAAGGACTTCACTACATATATCTATATGTCTTTTATTGAATAAGGTTGGCTCCATCAGTAGTAATGAGCACATCAAGAAGTACAGTACATGTTGGATCAAAGGGCTGAGTCAGCATACTGTCAGTGCACTCAGCTCATGCACTTTATGGACTTAGACACTGATACCATGGCACTCAGGGGAGACATTTTATCAGTGTATTACTGACCAGAAAAACAAGGACAGTGAAGATGAAACAGATATTTATCTTTATAACTCAATGTCTGTAGCGCCTCTGTTTTTTATTACACAGTAGAACCTTGCAGTATGAGTGCCCCATTTTACCAGTCATTTGCTTTACGAGCCACAGTTCCTGAGTATTTTTACCTTGAAACATGGGTGAAAATCCGCAGTATGAGCAAGCTTCATACTACCCACTGCTAGTCAACACTGCACTTGCTCCCCCCAACAGGAGAAGCCTTTGCTTCACTCAAAAAGCCCACATCAAGTAAAGTGAGAGAGAAAATGGCCAAATTTGTTCTACCTGATGTTTTAATGGAAGGAGATTCTCCTTCCAAACAATAATCCCCCTCCTCCTCCTCCACCATCTTCCTCATGCGCAGATCGTCTCATCTAAGGTAAATAAGTTAATAAAAACCAGTTCATTTTTTTGCATTCTCTTTTGTTGTGTTTTTATAATTGTTATTTTCTTTCTAACTGCACTTTTTCTATTTTAAAAACCTTTAAAAATCATTTTTTGGGGGCTGGAACGGATTATTTATATTTAAAATAATTTCAGTGGGGAAAACTGATTTGTAAAACCAGTAACTAAAAAATGAGCTCAATCATGAAACTAAATTAAACTCATACTGCAAGGTTCTACTGTATTCTGTTTTTACACCTTTACTGCATTATAACAGGAATGATTTAGTTGGAAAAGATTTACACAAGAGACAAAAACATACGATGTGATCTGGCAGAGATGAATATGACTAATGAAAGGACAGCCAACAACAAAAATTAACTTGTTCTTTACGCAGCAGCAGAGCCTGACTGCTCTCTTCCTGCTAAGAGTCAACGGTGAGCATTTAGACTGAAGGCTGAAGCCCTCCACAGTGGCCTTAGTGCATTATATCACACTGACACTGTAAAAATCCTCCAGCAGCTGTATTTGTAAAAACAATATGTATCATGATATAGAGTTACATGATGTTAAGGTGAGTTAGTTTATAGACTGTTTTTTTCTATGTCAAATAAAAAACAAATACCAAAGCATAACACACATAGGCTTCCACAATGAACAACCAGGGTTCCTACAGGTTTCTACAAGTTAAATTTAAGACTTTTTAAGACCTTTTTAAGACTATTTAGAACCATGGTTCCTAGTTTGAGTATAAATTGTCAAGATGGAAAGGGTAGTACTGAGTAGACTAACGTTACTTTCTTTGCAGCTTCGACATTTCCCAGACACATTTAAACACAACACAGTGAACAGGTTTATAGTTACATAATTTAAGACCTACCATATCAAACTTACTACCCTTTAAAGACTTTAAGGTATTAAATGCAGATTTATAAATTCAAGACTTTTTAGGCTCCGCAGGAACCCTGAACAACAAAATGTGAGTAAATAAATTAATAAAACAGGCTATTTTTGTTGTTTTTAAAGTTTCTTCATCAATCAGTGGTAACATTACTAGTCAGGTCATCTTGCTAATAATATGTTGACAGTGTGTCATGTCGAGGTTATGCTATCCTGCAGAAAACTGAACTGTCTGCCAAAAATCATTTCACATAAATTGTACATAAACAACAATTGTAGTTTCAGTGAGAGGTATCCACTGTCTTTACAACATTATTTGGCCATGCACTTTTCAGTTACTGGCAGTTATGACCAAAAAGTCAAAATCATCATATCACTGTAAACTATAACAAGTGGGGCAGGCAAAACAAACCCCACCCCCTCACACATATTGTAGCTCATTTTGACAGTGAGTCAGTGGATGTCATCGTGTCTATGTGTGCACTGATGTCAGCATACACAGTATAGACAAATTTTAGCCATTATAAGTAAATGAGAAGAAAAAAAAAAGATTTAAAGAAATTCATTAAAAAATTTGAACTTTGACCTACTTTTCCCAAAAAAGAATGACATCTATTCTGGGTCACCATCAATCTATAAACCAACTTTGGTATGAATTCAACCAACAGTTTTGCTGCTACAGACATTTGAAATTTCTCCTATTATAAGTAAATGGGAAAAAAACATTTTAAAAATTCAGAAAAATTTAACTTTGACCTACTTTTCCCACAATGTAATCACATCTTTTCTGGGCCACTGTCAATCTATAAACCAAATTTGGTATGAATTCAACCAATAGTTTTGCTGCTAGAGTGTTAACAAACAAACAAACCGAACCAAAAACAATACCCCTTGCCTCCGCTTCAGGGGGTGGGGTAAAAATACACTCAAACAACGTCTTTGGTCTTCCCATAGTTAGGCAAAACAAAATGTCCAAATTAAGACAAACTGAACTTTCCTGGAAAACATTTATTGACTTAGTATTTCTAGATAGAAGTTCAGTGGAAGTCTATGGGAGTTGGCATCTAGTGGCTGTCTGTAGTACAGGACTGCTCCTACCTTGGCTTCGATTTGTTGCCTGCTGAATTAAAAAGTCACCTTAAACAATAATAACCCCTAAATTAGTGGCATTCTTTAATTAAGATGGTATGTTAAGGAAGAAAATGCCATTGCAGAGAAGTATAGGTCAATCACTACTGAAGATATACACAGGCTTGGATTCATTTGGGAAGTGGTTAAACTGACCTCCAGTACACATTATAACATCTACACAAGATACGAGATAAAAATACAAGAAGATAAACCATGTCCTCCAGCAGTATAACATACGTTTTAATTCCATTTTCTCCTGGGTACACCTCCCTATTGGGAGTGTGTCAGTGAGATCTGAGGACACTCACCCTGTTAAAGCGCTTGGCCTGGAAGAGGTGCCCGTTGACTCGGTAAAGTTTCCTCCATCTTCTAGCCCCGCGGCGGTAGATTGATTCTAGAAGAGAAAGGAAATAGTTGTAAAGCAGCTGCATGGTGAGGAACTGATGGAGGTGTGGGGAGAAACAAAAGAGTGAGAGCGGAGATGGGAGTCCAGAGGCTCTGTGGCTCCTCCTTGCTGTCTAGTCTGAGTTCACGTGAGGAGAATCATCAGGAATCTCTACAGTCTCTACCCCTGCACACAGTCTGATTCCATCTTCCTCCCCCTCCTCCGCCACTCTACTTTCCCTCTTCTCCCTCCCAACACCCTACTCCCATCTACCCTGCTTTCTCTCTCCCTAAGCCTCCATCCCTCCTTTCCCTTCTCCTTTGATGAATGGACTTATTAGTGCTCCATAATGCCTTTTATTCAGATGAGACCATGAACACGGGGCTATTTAGACTAAGTCTAAAAATTGCCAGCTTTACTGTAAATGGGTGCTGCACACTGTTGAAAATAGGTGGCCCTGTCTTCATATCAAACACTGAAAGATAGAATAACCACCTACAACTGTTTGCATCTGCAAACCAGTTGAGCAGCATTTTACATCGATGTCTGCCAGACTTATGTGGTGAATACTTTGCATGTAGCCGAACATGCAAGACGTGGATTGTTTCTTTAGAGATTATGCATTTACCAGTGATTAAAGATGCAAGACTGTCATAAACGGATACCACTGAATTCGTGATTCATATGAATGAAGTTTAAGCCAATAACCCACAGGTTAGCCATTAAACCACTGAAACCAGTTCGACTGGAATTTTCATCTTTTGTTCTGAGTATCTTTGCTTGTGCAGAACATAAGCCACATTTCCACTGTGTGGTACTGGCTCAACTCTGCTCGACTTGGGTACCAGGTACTATTCCTGGTTTCCATTACAGCAGTGGCTCTCAAACTTTTTACAGTGGACCCCATTGAAATTATCCTTTTTTAGCTAAGTACCCCCAACTCTCGCTTCAGGATTTTTGATTGAAAAAAGTAGGTAAACAAACAACATATATTTGACTGTAATATATAAAAAATAACACAGTTTTTTTTAAAAAGCACTCTCTTTCATTGATAAGATACATAAATAAATAAATAAATTAGTCCTTAATTAATAAATGAACCTTTCATCAACAAAAAATAATCACTTAGCTACCCAAATAAACTCATTTTGAATAACATAAAATAGAAATGTTCTTAAAATGTTACCAAAGCTTGAACAAGATGATTGACAATAAAACTATTAAATGAAGGTGTTTATTGTGTTTTATATTTCAGCATTAATTCTCATTATTTAATTTGCATTCGGTACATGATGACTTATTTAATGTATTTTTCCAAAACAATGCCAAGCACCCTCTGGGCTTCTTCCAGGTACCCCTGGGGGTGCATGTACCCCACTTTGGGAACCCCTGCATTACACAATACTACCTCCTCGACCGGTCACAATGTCATTTTGTGGGTCATCGTGGATTAGCCTGCCGGTATATTTACTGTAAACTTCCAAATCAAATTTTTTTAAAAATGGCGGGTCACACATTGATGACGCAATGACACAGAGACAACTCTCTGACCAATCAGTGGTCTGCAGTGTTTACACGTCTCATTTTAGTATCTCTTCATCCATTTTGGAACCTCAGTCAAGAAAGTACTAAAAAAATAGTACCGGGTACCAGACTCCAGGTTCTTTAACCCTTTCATGCATGAATTAGGAGATTCTTTTCTAACTATTTTTATTCCTCCCTATAGGCATGAAAAAAAAAACAATGTGAAATTTTTATGAACCTATTTTTCATGAAGTTACAAAAATCTCCACTCAGCTGGACACCATGTGTTTCATTTTTGAAGCGACATACTGTGTGAAAACTATGAAATAAAAACATTTTTAATGCTGCTAGTCTGACATTCTGTCACATTTTAACATACTATAATACTAGCTATTACACATTCAGATAATAAGCAAAAAACAACATGTTTTGTTTTTTGTTTTTTTTAAAACAAACTGTTAATTACAGTCTAATAACAATTACCAATTGATTTATACTCAAATATGTTAGTGCAGATCAGGTTTATCAAGAACAGGAAAGTTACAGTAATGGGATGAATGTCAGTGTATGCATGAGTGTCCACTGTGTTAACTGATATGGAACTAAAACAACAAAACCCATGAAATAACAAGAGAACAGCTGAAGAAGAACTGTCCACTGGAGTGACCAGTATGCATGAAAGGGTTAATGTAATGGAAAAGCAAAAAGACTGAGTCGAGTCGAGCCAGTACCACGTTATGGAAACGCGCCAATATAAAGCACCTGTTTTCACATCACACTCAGAATGGGAAGCTTAAATATTGGGAATTGACAAATTTTCATCATTACCATTAATTTTTCTAACTCCCACTGCTCCTACAATATTAACAACTTCCTCTTTAATCAGCACTTGGAGACAAAATGGATAGTGAAAACAATCTACATGAAGATCGTATTTCAAAGCATAACATGCAATAGAGAACATTACAGTCAATCGCTTCTACCTCGCTAACCTTACTGTCTGATAATGATATGTGGTACAATAGGAAAGGGCTAAATTCATTTTTCTGTGATGTTTATTCAGACGGTCAATTGCAGCACTTCATCACTTGTAAAGATAGAAACATAGTGCGATATATCAGCATGAACTGACACCTTCCCAACTGCATCAGACAGTTTTGTTAGCCAAGATGTGGCTGGATACCAGCATTAGCTGTTACCTAAGAAGATTTACATGGGGTGTTCAAGGTCCAGATTTCTGTACTGGATTTTCAGCATCAAGGCAAATGACACTAACTTGTCAAGTTGTCAGTTTTTATATGATATATATGTGACATACTATATATTAAACACACCAATATGATGTTATTGTCATAACAGCAGTAAAGTTTCCCATTTTAAGTAAAACTTCAGAGGAAAATGGTTGGCATGACAATATGGTCCATTATCATAAAACAGTGAAGTTAACCTTTCATCTTTTCAATATCAAAAGTCATTACTTAATTGTTTTAACCTATTAAACATTTGTATAAAATATTGTCATATTTAGTACATTATTATTATTATTTTTTTTATATAATTGAATTTTTTATTAGAGTTTTTACTTGGTACATGACAATCATACAATGTTGCTTAATGTTAACAAGCAGGGCTTTTACACATAAATGAAAAGTATCAATAACACTACAAGGCGTGGAAGTTCTTAGAAAGAAAAAATAGATAATTAAATTAAATAAATGAAATAAATACAATAAATAGCACAAGAGTTCTCAAGTTATTGCCAAAAATGTGTTTTGTGAGATCAAAATGAGCAACGTCCTTGGTTGCAAAAGCTCATCCTTGAATTCTGTGTGATGTTTAAGCAAATTAAAAAAAAAAAAATCCTCATGGTGTTCCTTCCACATTACACTCACGAGAATGAGATTAGTAACTTGGCACAAAACCTGAAGACAATGCATCCACTTGGAAATGGTTTGAGTTCACTGACCTGCAGAAAGCAAACCTACAGTTTCAGAAACTGACCTTCAACAGATAGGAGTTCTGTTTCTTTTTGTTAACTGAGCCCAGCATTTTCCACCAAACCATCTTTCTATAATAATTCATGATCTGAATTCATGATCTTAATGAAATAGCCTTTTTTTTTTGTTTTTCAGATTTACTACCTAACTTCTTGAGTTATTTTCAGAAATGTGTTTTGTGTTAGACAGTGGTCTTGACATTTGGTTACCAAAATGTAATCAAATCAGTGAATGCTTGATTGCTTAATTTCAAGATGTTCCTGACTTTACAAATGACATTTGAACTGAAAGACAGAAGTACACACAGAGAGTACGGACAGACAACCAGAAAACATGACACCTCTGGCCCTGGCTATTGCAAGTGCAGTGTAACATGTCAATTTTGTCTATGTTAATAGCTAGCTCTAGACCAGTGGTTCTTAACCTTGTTGGAGGTACTGAACCCCACCAGTTTCATATGCGCATTCATCGAACCCTTCTTTATTAAAAAATAAAATATGATTTTTTTCAAATTCAAGACACAGGTATATGTTTTACTGGTGCACAAAATGAACCGTGCATTAACATCACTGTGTTCAAAGGACAAAACCAATACAGTGCATGAACTCACAACAAATGACATACCTTTTCACAAAGACATGACCTTTTTTAGTACTACCACACTGAAATGGTTTTAATTTTTAACCTTATGTATTCCAATAATGAACTTATTGTATTTATGCTATTTATCATTTTTAACATTTTAACACAAACCCATCACCTAATTTCCATCAGGCTACAATAATAATGAATATTTACTGCAAATCAGTGTGACTGACAGCTTTAGTGTAATATGATTTCTCCATCCGCGACGGTGTGTCGGTCGTCACATGACTGTAACTGACCAGTGCGGTGACCGAAAAATGTAAACAAACGCTACACATGGCTGCCTCCGAGGTTAACAGGAAGTAGCAAAAGTCATAACAACGATGTGGAAAATACTCAAATAATTCATCGTCAGACGAGTGGAAGAGATTATAAACACTTCTGGATTGTGTTGTAGTGCTATAAGCAACAACAATACACCGCGTATATTGGATGTCAATCAGAGAAAGAGTCTCTGAAGCCGTTTGTTTACATACACGGACCTAGCCCGACACACACACCCGACTAATGAGTCGAGTGTGTGTCTTGACCTCCGCCGAACCCCTGAGACTGGCTCACCGAACCCCTAGGGTTCGATCGAACCCAGGTTAAGAACCACTGCTCTAGACCATAAGCTCCAGTCAATAGCCAGGACCCAAACAGTTCACATGACACACCTGTGTAATGCATTCATTACAAACTGAACCAACTGCATACTCATTAATCTGTCTTTATATTATGCGTGTTGCTAATTTCACTTAGTCATGGTTAAACACTATTCCAATGTGCAGATTAGATATAAACTCAGCATTTCACACAGCACAGTTTAATAAGTGATTACCATGGAAAATGATTACAGGCAGCCATTATATTTCTATTAGCAACAACGAATTTTGACTTGAGGGTGTTACATCACTGGGAGCCAGAAAAAGAAAACTGAATTTGATGTGCTGTGACAGAGCAAGCAGGCCGGCACACCATGAGGAGTACAACAAAAGCAGGACAACATGGAAAAATGTGACATCCAGTATCTGTTACAGTTCTCATATGATGACAAGGTTAGTCATTGATGGATAAACACATATTTACAGCACCGTTTTGGTCAGGGTAATCCACCAGAGGGCTGATAAAACCACAGCAATGTCCCAAAACCCCTCCCACTAACACAAGCAATGGACAAAGACCTCTCAGTAGGAACCCTCCTTAACCCATAAAGACCCAGTGCAGTTCCCAAACAATTTTTTTCTTTATACTTAACATTTCTTAAGTGATTTTTCACCATTAACGATAAAATAACCCTCTGTATTTTCATTTTTTTGGGTCTTGTTTATGAATTACCTGTGCAGAGGTCAAGGTCAAGGGTTAGGTTTACGTGTATACTACATTTAAAACAATGTAAGGTGACTAAAGTGTTGTACTAAGATATAAAAAAATATACAATGTGGTAAAAGAGTAAGAATAAGAAAAAAAATATACTAAAACTAACAAAATAATAGGATGAATAGCATAAAAACATCGAAAACACAGAAATAAATAAATAAAATTCACATACTTGAATTAAAAGCCAGGGCAAATAAGTGCGTCTTTAAAAGAGATTTAAAGGGCTCAATGGACTGTGCACATGTTTTATTAGATTCGTATTACCCCTGTTGAGTAATACTAATAGTGTTGTAGGGTAGTGTAGCATATTACTTTTGTGTCCTCTCATTACACTAATGAGAACAATGGCTCTTCTTCAGTTTTCTTTGGGTGATCTTGAGTTACTCAGATTTATTCATTCATATTACTGTTACTTCATGCATGACTGTTTAAATTTATACTGTGAAACTATTATTAATGTGACTCTAAAGAGAAAAAACACATGGGGTGATGAGTGGGTGAAAAGAATATCTGTGTATAAAAGAAGACGTCATCATTTCACATTTACTTTTTAAACCCCATCAACCAAAAGTGACTGTATTCGGACAGTGACTTTTAGGTGGAGCAAGGGGTGATCAATGATGTCATGTTAAAGCTAACCTCATTCAGCCACTACCAAAGTCTATCTGAATGAACAGGCCTAAAATTTTACTCATAGAGCAATAACTGAATACAAAACCATGCAGCAAAGTAAAACCAGAAGGACTCGTGGAACAGATTTACTGATTACTATGTCTAGAGTCTTCAAATACAACAATACTGGTTGATTTCTGAAGTGGATTTTTTTGGTTTGTTGTATGAGTAACAATCGCCTGAAGGGGGGGAAAAAAGTGTGGCAGTGGTTACATGATGTTGGATAGAGACAAACCTTCAGAGGAGATGTTTTGGTACCTGACCCCAGTCAAACCACTAGTATCACAGGTGACATCAAAAAGATGACATAAGAATGTGTTGTATATAGGGGTGTAAGAAAATATTGGTTCTGCAATATATCGTGATATTTCATTTCATGATACTGTAACGATATTAAAAAGTACTATATTGATATTTTTTAGGTATTTATTCAAACGGAGATATGGTGGAGGTTCATCTTTTTGTTTTTCTTTTTTGTTTCTTTTATTTCTATATTCACATGGGTATTTTGCTCTGTTGTTTGTATACTAAAAAAAGTAGCATTGTGATATTGCAGGTCATGCATGTAGTTTTTTTTGAACTGATAACACCGTTTTGTTAAATAATGGTTATTTCAGTCATCCTAAAAGCACTTTTTTCTGTGAGAGAGGCAGATGTTGGTTACACAAAAATAATGATTATGATTATGATTGTGATGTTGAATTCAGGGACTGTACACTATGCATTCTTTTCACAATTAATAGAATATGGACATTTGAGCAGGATCTTAAACAGTTAAAAATAATTAAACATAATTTTATTTATCCATTTATTTATTTGTGTGTGTGTGTTTGTTTTGTACTTGTAATTTTATTTATACTTATCTGTAGAAAAAAATATTAGTTTTTACAGAGGAACGTTTTGTGATATAGTATTAAATCCTGTTCTGATCAAATAAAAATGTGTTGAGTATTTGTGGATATTTCTGGTATAATTAAATTTTTCCAGGAAATAATCTCTTAGAAGAAGAAACAAAACAAAAAATACTGCCTTGTTAACAGTATCATGAAACATCGCAATATATCATATTGTGGTCCTAGTATTGTGATTTGTATTGTACTGCCAGATTCTTGTGATTACACACCCCTAGTTATACATGTTATATATTACTGTTTCAGGATCAAGTAATAGTCAATAAGGCTGTTGTTATGAGGTACAAAGAGCTGACTGACATCTGCTGCTGTACGGATAAATAAATAATCAGATGATTAACATGTTTTAGTTGCATGAGGTGTTTCTCTTCTGACTCCCACAAATAATTCAGTAGCTGCTCTCCCAGTACGACCCTCTGTATGCACTGGTTTCCTCTCTCATTGGCTGGTCCTATGATGGCTGCGTTTGTGGTGTCCTCCTCCACTCAGTCATTTTTTGCCTCTGTTGCTATGGCAGCCACAGCCCACTATACTATACCAGTTATTATTGGATTTCTGTGAGGATGTCAGGATGACATTGTCTGCAGGAAAAAAGTGAATTGTTACAATAAATCCCTTCCTTTTCATCATGTGCATAATGAGCCTATGACTGTGCAGAGTAAGGCTGAACATTTTCGTTGACTGTTCTGGGCATCGGGTGCAAAAGTACGTTTAAGATGTTTCATGGCCTAGAGTGAACCAGTGATCCACCTGGTTCAAACAAGGTGAAAGAAAACACTCCATTAGCTACTGTTCACATCAGATACTGAATGACCAGTCAAGGGTTTGAGCCACAACAAAACCTACCTATGGGTGTGAACAGATGTGTGATCTCATAAACCAGACCATAGTTTGTTTGTATTTGGAACATTCATTTCAGTTCAATTCAATTCAGCCAATAGTATGAAGCATTTGTGGCCCAAAATCTCTAAAATCTACTAGGGCTATGTTTTATCACCTGTCAGTGTCGTCATGTACTTTTTACTAAGCTAACATAAATATGTTTCTTTCAACTATTACCATTAAAATGAAATGACATGGTGTGAATACACATCTCTAAATATGATGTTAATTAAACTGTATTCCATGCTATTGAGTTATCTCCTAGTGAAAAGCTCTCAGTTCCACAGTTGAGTCCTGTAGTGTGTATTTTTAAAGCCTTTATTGTGACAGGAAATAATGCATCTGCAGTGTAAGGCTATTGACACTGGGCCTGTTTACGTGACCATAAAAATCCGATAACTGGGAGTAATCAGATAATTGTTATAATCAGATCTAAAGCGTTTACATGTACTTAAAAATGTGAGAATCGAAAACCCTGGTTTAGACGCTTCAGTCCATTATTGTATTTCTTTCGGAGTACATACGTACATAGTGATGGTAGACTCAAACTTCCTGTTATTGTCTTCTGCTCACATTTGACTATGCAACTTCCATTTTCTATGATTTTAATTGCTTTCACACATGCGCAGATGTAAAAGAATGAAATAAACCAGATTAACCTGTATACACGCACAAAAACATCTGAGTACTGGGGAGAAATCCAGGTGTGTTAATCAGATTTCTCATAATCAGATTTACTGCTGTTATCTGATAAAACAGATCAGATTATACTGTTTACATGATCACTTGAATTAAGCGATAACTCCAGAAATCGGATAATGACGGGAAAAATGGGCTCACATTCCATCTTTTTGACCAAAAGTGTTACTTAGTGGCACAAATTACATACTATCAAATTAAATTGTATTTCATTCCAACTGTAAGTGAACTATTGTTGGGGGTTACTGTTGAATGTAATGGGTAGACATTAAAGATTATTGTCAAAGGGATATTTAAGGAAGGTGTCATATTTTTGTCTGTAGATCATACTTGATCCGGCTGCCTATGTACATTCACAGCAAACCACAGCATATTTGGAGAGTAATTTGAACATTTTAACTCCTTGTAAGGAGGTTAGTAAAATATTTCCAGCAAAACAGAGCTTTTGTAAAGTAAGCTAATATTACAATTCAAGACTGGTTGCTTTCGGCAGGAAAATCAAATGATTTATCCGTGAACGATCTATATGCAGCACCATAGGGTAATGGGCTGGCAACAGGAAGTAAATCATCTAGCCACAAGAACAGACAGTCAAACCAAGTTTTATAACATTCAAACTCTTGAGAAAATAGGACCAGTGTCACTGTATCTCAGCGTCATGTTGTATCAAGACTCAATAACAACTTCAATTTGCAAGGTTGTTAGGTTCTGCCGCTATGTTAGAGTCCTGTGGTCTTGATGCAATAGATCACTTTCCCGATAGAAATGGGTGGTACTTTCACTGGAAGAGAACTCAGCTCATTAAATGAAAGTCCATATATGACTTCCTATCAGTGCTCAATAGTAACTGTATTGATATCTCTAACCATTTCCATGTTATAAAGCATCAAAATATGTCCCATTATTCATTTAATTAATTAAGGTAAATTTTTAATAATTCAAAAATGTGCCAAAAATCCAAAAATTGAAATTTCTGAAAACTGAATTAACTTTGTAAACATTGTTTCTCATTGAAGCTACATATAAAATTTGAAATGAATCTCACCAGCAGTTTCGAAGACGACAACAAAGATGGCGACCCTCATCTTTTTTTTTTGCATGATAATGAATACATTTAAGAAAGAAGTGTGAGCAGGGAGCTGACAAAAAATATTCTGCTCTTTAGGGTCTCATCTGTCAATTCCCTCTAATCCTGTTCACTCTGAAGGAAAGCACCCCCTGCCTCTAAGACTCGCTGCAGAGCGTTTCCATGGAGACAAAGGAATTCTTCCCCAGTGCCCAAAGTAGTGGGTGTGAGGGTGACGCAATGTGACACTGAGGCACTGAGTGTGATGAAGGTGAAGCTACACATCATCAAGTCAGGAGCTAAATTATATTAGCATATTATATTAGTATATGCAGGGGCGCCGCTACCAATTATGGGCCCCATGAAAGCATAATCATTGTGGACCCTACAGAATCAATCTGTTGGACCGGCGGGGGGGGTTACATACATGGGGGTGCGGTCCATAAACAACATCACTTATAATACCGTGACGACGAAAACAAAACTTAACATGCTTTCAACATTCGCCTCTCCACTTGTACACCTCTCTTATACAACAGATCTTACACAACATTTTCACAACTTCTATATCCACTGGGCCCCCTCCACCACTCTATGGGCCCCAACAAATATTGGGCCCCATGAATTCGTCATGTTTACCCCCCCTTATTGGTGCCCCGGATTATATGATTAAATAACTAAATGAAAGCTGTGTGTATTGAATCGTGTTCATGTAAGTATGTACTATATGTGATAATACAGTGAGAAAAATTGACTATGTGATAAATTATCTTCTCTTGTGTGTCCATGTCTGCCATACAGACTGCATTAATCTAAGCAGACAGAACATGGACGTACATTACATGTGACCATTGTTGCTAAAAAACTGAAAAGCTACTATGAGCTGACCTGAAGCTATTTTGTTAAAGACTATAGTAGCATGAATGTAGCATGAATGATCAAATAATTACCATGGGTAAAGGGAAAAAAACTGTCAAAAGAGGGATTAAACAGCATGAGGTGAATTGAGGGGGAATTGAGGGGACCCTCCAACCTGTCTGATAGTACCCATGATTGGTCAAAACCTGCTACACAGAGCAGATGTTCTCTTGATAGTGTTTATCATATAGTTCCATAGATGTTTTAGTTCAGTTATCTGTGCGTCAGCTGCATCCATGTGTCTCTACCTACTTCTCCCCTTCTCCCCCAGTCTCTCTCTATCTCTGTTGCTCTCTCTTTTCTCCTCCTTTACTCTTTCTTTAACCCCAACTGGTCAAGGCAGACGGCCATCCTCCAGGAGTCTGGGTCTGCTTGAGGTTTCTGCTGTTAAAGGGAAGTTTTTCCTCGCCACTGTCACCAGTCACAAGTGTTTGCTCCTGGAGGATTCTGTGGAGTTTCTGTAAATTGGCTTAGAGCCTGGTTTTAAACAACTCTATATGTAAAGTGTCATGAGATAACTTTTGTCATGATTTTGCACTATGTAAATAAAATTTGATTTGATTTGAATTTGATTTGATTTAGAGCATGAAAACCACAGAATATCAACAGAAATGAGTAGAATTATTGATTCCTCTCAAACAACTTGAATGCTGACATGGAACATGCAACATGGAATTTTTTCCCTTTCCCAAAACACTTGCAAGCACTGCAGCTTTAATTCAGTTTAAACTGAAGCACATTAAGTAATAACTTGGAACTCAAACCAGTAACTTTCTGATAATCATTTTCAATCAGTGTTCTGTGGAGTTTCATCAGGCTAGATTAAGCATCTATTCAACTCATTTTAACAGCATTTGTTTCTGAGAGCTTTATGTTTAATTTTTTACTCTGATTTGAGTAGAAATGTTCACCTTTCAGCCAAACCACTATTCACTTGGTGTTCATTTTAACAGAGTCTTTCAAACTGATGTCCTAGAATGATGAATTATTCTGAATCTGTCTGATGCCAACACACTTCTAAAAAACTTCTGCTTTCTTTGAAGTTTGAGCTAAAGCAGATTCAGTTTTACACCAGAGGAGTGCTTCAAAGAATGAGCTGAGTTTTAAATAACAACAGCCCGTCTTGCCTCATGGCCTCGGGTGCACCAGGAGCAAGTCTTCAGATGAGGTCTGCCTATGCAGAGTGTGAATCACATACTAAATTAGACTGAAGTGAGGAAGAGCATCGCTGTGAGCCTATAACAGATGTTTAATGCTTACAGCCAGGGCTTGCAGTCAAATACTGGCAATATGAACTCACTAGAAGCAGTGTGTGCTTCCTGACTACTGGTCATTTCTCCTCAGGCCAGTTTGTCTTGTGAGTCATCCTGGGGCTTGTTTCTGGGCTCGCTTGTTAATGCATTAACCCCAACACATTACCGTTTCAGGGCTAGGTGGTGAAAAGTCTGCACTTGTTAAGTGCCTTTTAGTTCTGCGTCAAAGGGCTGATTTTAACGCAGATGTCGGGGGTCTGCGTCAGAATGAGGATATAGTCTTGTAGCTTTATTTCACTTAATTTCTGTAATGTATTTCCTTTGTAATATTATTGAAATTTGAAAAAAAAAAAAGATTTTTAACACAATTTTGATAATATTTTTGATATCAGGTTTTAACCCTGAACATTTTGCACCGAGAAAAACTAATTTATCGTGCGAGGATTGATCCACTCACTGAATTTTAGTCTCCACATCAATTTATGGATACAGATGACCTCAGGACATAGTACAACAGAGGACTGTGTGTATGTGCGGCTTTGAGAGATGGGTGATTGAAAGAGAGCACTATGGGGGCAAACCAGTGTGTGTGTGTGTGTGTGTGTGTGTGTGTGAGTGAGATGAGGTATGCGTGTGGTGAGTGAGTGGATGAGGGAATGGAGCAGAGTTAAGTTTTTCTATGCATTCTATTTGTCCTGTTGTTCAGCGTGGTTACGGCCAACAGTAACCGTTTACAGTTCTGTTCATAAAGTCACCAGTGCAGAATAACTCTGGTCATCCTCAGACGTCCAGCTGGACTCATTTTAGGGACGTACAACAAACAAATCTACTGCCATGGTGATCTGTCATTAGACTAGACAAAGAGTTTAGGTTTGGAGAATGGACAAGGATTGGACTGGAAAAGAAAAATGTGCAATGTTTCTGTTTTTGCACAGTTTGTACAGTTTGCACCTTGATGTTCTGAGATGTGCAACGTAAACGGGCTCATTGCAGCCACTGATTGATATTGTTAAAATGTTCTTCTTTGTTACCAAAATGTGTTTGTTGTTCTAAAAAAAAAAATTACCTTACTGTCATAGTTTTAAGATAATTACACATTTCCTATTTTTATTTTGAAAAACAATGTCTCAGGGAGCAGTCTTGTTGAGTTCATTTGTAGTGTTCAATCAAAAATCTACGTTATTTTTAATTTGCACAACAAATTATTCAAGAAAAGCAAAAAGTATTTTTACGATATTGATGTTTCTTTCAATAAAAGTAATAATTGCACCACAGGTACAATGTTGTTGGGGTTGAGGGGGGCTTGGAGATTTTTTGTGCTCCAAAGGGGGGCCTGACAGAAAAACATTGAGAACCACTGCACTAAGACAATCAGTCTTTCCAGAAGCCATTCTTGTCTCGTGTATTTTATTTGGACCCTCTAATAAGTGATCTGGTCAATCTTTCAATTTCATCTCCATAAATAAGATCTCAGATTAAATTACAGTACTACAGTACATAATGTTTTACTGAGTCAGTAAGCTGGTGGTGGATGGTAGATGTTATGCAGATGTCTCTGACTCCTTGCATTTCCAAAGTTGAGGCGTTTTTGTCCAAATAATATTCTGGCTCCAAAAACCCAACATGGTTCCAGTCACACTGCAAACTACTGGCATCAAAATGTCCACTCAGAAACTGATGGTAACTGTTCCTCTGACCTCCAATTAGAATATATACAGTCTATTTTATGACCCTTATTGGCCTAATAGCGGTGCTACAAACATAAATATGCATATAAATATTAATATACACATAATCTGACCATCAAAAGACTTTAATGAGTTTTTTCTGCACAAAACCTTGTGCAACCCATTACAGAGCAATACAATTCACATAAAGTTATAAAATGTTTCTAATTGTACTACAGCGTATCTCAGAAACATGTGGGAAAAAATCTAAAAACAACTGTAGCCAAGGTGAGAAAAACTACATTTGTTGCACGGCCAAAATTCTTTGCTAAAACTGTATATCAGACTAGATTTATCAACAGTGACAGAACAGAACAGGTTCATTCAAATTGTTAAAGAGGATGCCCTCACTGCAAAAAAGAAATTTTAAGTAAAAAGACTTTTTTTGCAGGAAATGATTTTTTTTAATCTAAAAAGAAATATAATCTTGTGAAGCATATTTTACATTGGAAAAATAATCTCTTTATAAGAAAAAAAAAAATTAGATCTTTGTCTTACTATTTGTCACAATTTCTGCAAATACTGATCTGGATTTGACCAGTAACAAGCTGAAACACTGGCTTTCATTAACTGTGTTTTACTAAGTAAAACTCACTTAAATTTTGATTCTCTTTTACTTTTATGGTCCATCATAGTCTTGAAATATTTTTTGGTCCATTCTCGGGATTTGTTTCATGACAATGCTGAATGATGCGTCAAATTATTTGCATAGTCCTCACATAAATTTAGCCACAAATCAATGATGTTTTGACCAAACATATCCATTTCTAGATTAATGAAGAGATAAAGCCGATCTGGGTTTACAACTTGTAATGGTTTGTGTTGACTGAACCCATGAAACACAGTTTGCTCTGATCTTATAGGGATTTGAGTTTGGAGGTGATGAGAAGCAGACTGCGGCTGTCTCTCACATGCACTTATAAACCACCATTTGTACTTGACTAGCAGACCTTCAAAGGGCTGACCTATTACAGCATGCCCCCCTGAGACAATGAGTGTTGCAATGCCCCATTTTTCTGCCAAAGCACAAGAATGAGACTAAGAAAAGACCAAGAGTGAAGACAGCAGGGTGCAGAGAGAAAAGCAGGCTGCTCAGGTGATGAATCAAATGCAATACTGCTACCTCCAGTCGTAAAGGCCATCGTGCATAGTCCTGCCATTCTGTCCTTTGTAGGCGCAAAGAAGAGTAGATGGCCTGCCGGTGATATACGGGAGACTATGTGGGGAGCTGCGCTGCTGGAGAACTGGGTGGTACTACCAAACATCTCCAGGACAGGACATTTATGAGGGCTTGACTCATTTCCAGACATTGTTCCTCTCACACTCAGGAAAGTACAGTAACAGCATTCAAGTTACTACCAACAATACCCACCCCCTCCCTCTAATACAACCCTGAAAAAAAAGAAACTACGAGACAAGGTCTTAAAGATTGCCAAAAGGACTGTAATACATGTTAATTACTGTGATTTCATACATACTGCATGGTCCACCTACTTTTACTAGGCTGTGTGACACTTGTCAACTTTTGCAAAGTGCTAAGTTATCATGTGTACATTGTGTTCCTGCTGCCAATTTTAGAATTTTCAAGAACTATTACATAAAGCAAGGTTATTGCACTCCCACAGAAGCAGAGAGGATCAATGAAACAACCCCAAAGCATTTTTAGACAATTAGACCTCTGTGATAGGAGATGCTCAATAGTGACCATGACTAACTCTGTTAGTTTGACTTTTAATTAGAGCATTTATTCAATTGTCCTTTTAATTATCCCTGATACAGATAAAAAGTGGAAAGGAAGGACACATTAAAGTGCATGAAATTACAAAAGGCATCCAATTTCTAGTCAGATTTGGGTACAAAGTGAGGCTTCTGATGCTCATGGAGGTTTTCTGTGAGCGAGAGACCAGTGTTGAGTGGATGACAGTGTGTGGGATCCCCTGGAATGTAGATAAGGCCGTCTTATGTTGATGAGTAAGCTGCTCTGCCTGACACCATGGTAACAGATCGTTTGTTAACCCTGCATCCACATCAGACCGCTGAGAGTTGAGGTATGCTGAGGACAGTAAGGAAACATCAACACTAATCTGTTTTTGTTTTAATATAGATCATTACTGCTCCATTTAGTTATCTTGTCAGTTCTACTCCCCTGTTTTAACTAACTCTAGTTGGGTTTTTGTTCAAAGGTACTGTCAACTGAATGTTTAGAAAATCTACCAAAAAAAAAGCACAAATGTGAATTTGAAAAGTGCAATTATATCAACAACTGTAATTCAGTTTTAAACTTAAACTACAGAGTAGATGTAATATTTCCTACAATAACATACAGTACTACTTAAGGTGTTGACTGCAAAAGCTGACAGATATTTTGTTGAAAAACCTGCAGCTTGTTTCAGGTCTTGTCTCCTGAACTGTACCACTGGTTTGAATCATGTAACATCGCTTCAAAATTTTCTACTTGCTTCTCAGAATTTGCCAGTTTACCAAAGACTTCGTGTAACATTTTTTTATGCAGCTCTTTATAAAAGGTAATGTTTTATGGCTGTTTCCACCTAATATGGCACAATTTTTTGCTAAATTTATATGCATTGCAATTTTCACTCAGGAAATGCTTCAGCAAAGTGAAAATCTGAGATTAGCCAAGGCCGATATAAAAACAAAAGTTTAAACAGCATAAAAGATGAAGTCGGTCTGTATCACCGCTGCCATTTTAACTAAACAGATAACTGTCATCTGAACATCCAAGTCAAAGTAATGAATACATATATGAATTGCTCAATTACTATGGATAAATGAACATCAAACTCATGGTAATTCATCAATACATCTGGAACATCAAACTAACCACAAATAATATATAATTGTTTTTAACTTTTTTTGAAGCATTATTGTATTCAAAGTCACTAAGTCATCAGAGTCACAATCTATCAAAGTCCAATTCCACTGGTAAAATGTCCTATCAGTGCTGATTAATCACTGATTAATCGGTTAATTCATCTCACTGGCATGTAAACACATTCTCTGTGTTAGCAAACTGTGGGACTGCAATGTGGTTTGGAAGGTCAGACACAAAATGTTGCAAATGATAAAGTCGGCACCAGCATTTTCTGTCTAATCGGGTCTCATTTGACACCGCACATCTTTACCTGATTCGTCACTACAGCTTTCACTACTCACAGCTTTTTCAATATGAATAATGGAGTGCAAGTGTTTCTGCCTTCCATAGCTGTCAGCTAAATTCTTCATTTTATTATAACATCACTGTGTGTGTGTGTGTGTGTGTGTGTGTGTGTGTGTGTGTGTGTGTGTGTGTTATATATATATGCTCATAGGAGCCAGAGGTTTATGCATGCACATGTCCACTGAGGTGAAGAGTCATGTGATATGCCTTCCAGGCTACACAATGGATACAGATTATTTCTAAGACTGAAATGGTCAAACAAATAAGTATGGATGCAGCTAAAGTTAAATAGTCCTGGCAGCTGAAATCTGGGGAACTGACACACAACAAGAAGATGTATTTGCAGAACCATTTGCATATCAAAATTATTCTCGCTGAAGCAGTTGTTTTACAGCATTTGTGCATCTGCTGTCAGACACTGAAGCATTGGCACAAGGTTAATGGACCCCATGTGCAAGAAAGAAACCCGGTCTCCCATAAATTATGCTTATGTACAACTAAACTGAGACCGCCATTATATTCTTTTGACTGGTGTTACCAGTGTCACATTATGTACAGAGGCATAACGTATGAATGAACAAAGCTCTACGTTTGATTGCCTGCCACTATCAAATCTTTGATATACTTTACAGGGTGGGGAAGCAAAATTTACAATGAACATTTTGTTGTTTTTTCTCAGCAGGCACTACGTCAATTGTTTTGAAACCAAACATATATTGATGTCATAATCATACCTAACACTATTATCCATACCTTTTCAGAAACTTTTGCCCATATGAGTAATCAGGAAAGCAAACGTCAAAGAGTGTGTGATTTGCTGAATGCACTCGTCACACCAAAGGAGATTTCAAAAATAGTTGGAGTGTCCATAAAGACTGTTTATAATGGAAAGAAGAGAATGACTATGAGCAAAACTATTACCAGAAAGTCTGGAAGATACTATTAAAGAAGAATGGGAGAAGTTGTCACCCCAATATTTGAGGAACACTTGCACAAGTTTCAGGAAGTGTGTGAAGGCAGTTATTGAGAAAGAAGGAGGACACATAGAATAAAAACATTTTCTATTATGGACATTTTCTTTTGGCAAATAAATTCTCATGACTTTCAATAAACTAGTTGGTCATACACTGTCTTTCAATCCCTGCCTCAAAATATTGTAAAATTTGCTTCCCCACCCTGTATATATCAGATATTTTTGTTGAATGAGGTAAACAGTAGAGAGTGGAAAAGTTTAACGTTTTATCAACCACCTTTGACATGAAACTATGGATATTTGATGTTTAGGAGTTAAAATCCTCAAGATATGTCAATGTGAGAGATGACAACAGTTTTGTAAATCAGAAACACTGAGGCTAGTGTCAGCTGCTTTTTGCTGTTGACAGTCATAATCTCATTCCAGTTCTGGCATGTTGACTATGTTTCCCAGACTATTTCCCCATTCATTTATCATTCTACTTGGTTTATCTCACTGCAAAGGATTAATACGGCAAGCTTTCATTTACATCTTAATCTAGTTTTAGAACAACAAAATCTTGTTTTCTGTCACATTTGGGCTGAGGTTTTGAAAAACTTTCAAGTATGTTGTAGTCAGTCCTATTTAATGGTTAGGTTTCAGCAACAAAAGTGCTTTCATTTGGTGTGAGAAAGTAATTTTGTTCTGACTCCAACACTTGTTCTGCATTTGTACAGTTTTTCCCCACAACAGGGCCACATTTCCCCGCGTGTTTTTCCCTACATACACTCAGGAACTCCTTGTAGAAACAGAATTGAAAAGCAGAAAATGCCATAGGTGCTACAGAAGAAAGAGCTTCTGAAGAATGTTTTTAGTGCAGCCGGAAGGAGACTTCATTTTTATCAGGTAGAATTTGAGCTGGGTTTAATCTGATCATGAGTGTTACATCCATACACCAAATATATAGTTTATGATTGTCTGGGAAACTGCACCAAGTCTTCAGAGCCACACTTGTCTAAGATTAACTATGTGGCTAAGCAACCAAAACTGAAATGGAAATCTGAGTGGAACACAGCTCCAGAGTAGTTCTGCCGTCTCAGCATTAGTGGCAGTTGACGTACGTGCATTTGTACTGACTGCTTATGTGGTGGGGTTACTGATTGATCATGACCTAAATTCCCTTCCCCTTGCATTTTAGTTTAACAGCCTGAAGTTGCCACAGGCGAAAACACAACCATTTCCATTTTGGCTCACTGCCCGTTAGCGAACACTGATTTGACTGATTTAAAAACAAAACAAAAAAACCCCCAAAAAACACTTGAAATAAATATTTCAATATATACAGTAGATGGATATTTCAATTCTGTTTTGAAGTCAAATAATCAATTAGACATTAACATGTGCCCTTCACCCAAACCAACATAACAATGGACTGCAATAGTGCACCATAAGTACACAACATAGTAAAATTTAAATCTCCTCCCACCCTTATATCCACGCCAAAGAAAAATTTGTCAGCTCTTTAAAAAAGTAGTCTATGCAAATCATTTTTACTAATCAACTATTTGTCCTAATCCCTATTTTAAAACAACAGGGACTCGGGCAACAGTGTGCTATTACAGTAAATTTGGATTTAACTGTCCATTCACACCTTTCGTATGAATCTATTATGCTGTATTCTCAGAATCTTCAGGGATATGGGCCCAGATGTTCTGCTAAACTCTTTCCTTTTTTCCTTACACCAAGGTTCTTTTCTCTAACTTCTGTACAAGAGCACATCCTGTGTACAGTGTGATGATTAAGGTGCATAAAAGTCTGAGCCACTTGTCTTTATTTTTCTTCTTAGTGGTTCTTTTTCAGAGGTCCATTAAATAAGAAAGAAGGGACACTTACTCAGTAAATTTTACTCTTGCTGTTTGAAGTTTCAGACATTTAGACCTTGATGTTGCAGTTTATTTTCTTTTTAGAGCTCATTAGATCAGTATTTGAAAATAAAATTGTTCTTAAATACTTACAAATTTGTCCTTTCACATACAGCTATAGTTAGGTAAAGAAATAATATATGATGATACGATAATTATTGTCATAATTTGTGATTTTATATTGTAATAGTTACCATTACTACATTGTAAAAGTTTGCCTTTAGGATTTATTTTGTTACACCTTCAGCTCTAACATCAGGTGTAATATGTTTAAATTCTTAAATGCCGCACTGTTGGACATGTGTTATGTTCTGTCCATTAGGAATAGTTTAGAACCACAAATAATTCTACTTCATACTTTCATTTTTGGACAAATCACCCAGCAATACATTAACTCACAACCATATGTTGTACCACTAATATAATAATCAAATACATCAGTCCCATAAAAAACATAAGAATCAACTAGCTTCATAAATAATCTTTCGTATTTCTGCAAAAATAATAGTCAAGTACATCAGTAAACTTGTGTTCCAGATGGCTGTGGACATGCATGAGGCACAGATTTTCCAACAGATATAAAGATATATTGTCCGTAACATTGTTAGAAGTCACTTTTCCTCAGAGACAGCCTGGAAGAGGGTTTTTAAATAGGTTACAAAGATCCCAATCAGCAGCTCCAATTCTACAGAGAACAACTGAGAGGCAGTTGTCAAAGCTGACAATGTGCAGCCTGGTGGTGGTGGTTGGGGGGAGGCAAAAACTGGGAGATATTCAATTTGGATGCAGCTGGTGATGTGAGCAGGAAAAGACGCTCTGTGGTGAACAATTACTGTGGAGTCTAGCTGAGTTTTCACGCTACAATTTGCATGAAATGTAGAAAACAAAGTGATCGCTTATCGCTTAAAGAGCGTCTGGTGAAAAGCTCACCTCACATTAACTCCCTGGCATACTAATGAGTGTGGAAGTCTGCTTTCAACACACCTCATATGACCTCACATTGCACTGATCCATTCACTAATATCCTCTCCCCCTACCTTTGACGCGAAGGTAGAAAAGCAGCGTGAGCAGCATCCCTCCTGCTGAACGTTTCCCGCTCGTCTTCACGCTCTGGATCTCATGGTGGTCTCGTATACCTCCTCCTCTGTTAGTCCTCTCCTCATCCTGCCTTCCTCCTCCTCTTCCTCCTCCTCCTCTTCTACTAAATAGCTTCTGCTTATGCCTCTGTGTCGCTCTCTCTTACCTCCCCTCCCTTCTAAGTCCTATCCTGTCCAATGGCACCCGAGGTTCACAAGCACAAATTCCAAAGCAGACATCATGCTTTTTGAGCTTATTTCTTTTACGTGATCAGTTAATATTCCCCACTGAACATGGAACAAACCAATATTTCTCTGAGAACCTGCAGCAGTTGCACGTTTTTTCCACAAGATGGCAGACCAAGGTCTAAATCCAGCAACAGCATCCACAGCAACCAATAGGGACCTAAATTTAAAGCCTGTGGACTATTTTTAGTGGCTCCACTGCACCTATTGGACCCATTCAGAATGACAGCTTCACTTTTAGAGAACTGTCTTTGATGTCTTGTTATACTTTTTTCAGGGTAGTGTTGGGTGTGTACCATCCTATATAGAAGTTACAATCATGTGCAAGATGAAATGTGTAGACTAAAGCCACACTCATTCATCTTTCAAAAATCATAATGTATTGTACTATGGCAACAACTAGTTGTTGTTATCATTGGTCATAAAACCCAATTTGTGTCATTTAAATCCTCAACCTATAATATTTTTTACAGTGTTTACAGGACTGAGTCTTATGCCTACCACAGAGTAAAGGACTTTGAAAAGACAGAACTGAGTGTCGATCTCACTTCCACAGACACTGTGTCAGTGAGTTTGTACTTTGTATTCACAATGTGTTTTTTTGCAATGACTAGGAATCTTGCAGGATTTGTTTCTAATTCTTTCTGAGTTTTTTATTCTTAAAGAACGGTGCAAATCAGATCATCAGATTTGAGGATTTAGTGGAGAATTCCCAGTTTGAGCTCTAAATTACAGCTAGGTCTAAGGGCAGTGGGTGTTGAATACGGTATACGTAAAGCCCTTTGAGGTGATTACCTGATTTGTGAGCTTGGCTTATACATAACTTGAATTAAACAATATTCACATTGTTGAATTTCACTATTTGCAAGAGCAAATCAAAAAACTTTACTACTGAGATACTGAAACAGTCTTCGATCCAGATGAAAGAGGTGACACAACTCCATCAACATTCTCATGATTTTATTCCCACAGTGGAAATTTGTCTCCAACACTTAAGTTACTTCAAAATTCCTTTGGTGGATAGCTCAAGGAGTTTGTTTGCTGTAGTTCTTTGTGGATTCTGCTCCCACTTTCTCCTGACAATAATTACAGTAACAGGCATTATATTCAGCCTGAATGTTGAGAAAACCCATTATTCAACTCAGGGAATAGAGAGAAAATTCTAAAGTGTGGCATCTCTTTGTGACTTTCTTTGTAATGTGAGTAGCTCTGGTTTCATCATTTATTGTCATCTATTTTACTTAGATTTGGTTTATTATTTCTCCATTAATTATTTCCATTACTTCAAGGTATATTACTGCTGTTTTAACCTGTAAGACTGTTCAGATGTTCAATTCAAAAGCAGTGTTATGGATGCTATTGAGAATGGACATCATCAGCAGTAACAAAAAAAGGTCAACGTGAAAACAAAAGTTGGTACTTACAACCTTTCCATTATCTCTGTAATGGGAAGGTGGAATTATACATTCTCCCTTAAAAACCCTTTGATTATTTAGGAGCAGACACGCCCACAGCTCTCCGTCTCCCAGTCAAACACACTCCTGGACACATTTCTGTATCTGCTATCCTGCCAGTGTTGTAACACAGGGGAGGTTGTGCAAGCATTTTCTGCATTCCTTCACAGTGAGGGTGTGATGCTATTCTCCAGGCTGGACCTGGAGCGTTATCACAGCAACCTTCAAGACATTTTTCCTTTATCAGTACTGCCAGGAGAAGTGTGTGTAGAGCAGCAACAGGCAGCACTACCTGCCACTCATTCACTCTGAATCAACAGGGCCGCACAACAGAACAGAGCTTTACAGCACAACGCCAGACTGACCAGGCTTTTTAGGCAACTTGAGCAATTGGAAATGACACACACAACACAATTAGAACACACACACACACAGATATACATATATATATATATATATGTATATCTGTGTGTGTGTGTGTGTGTGTGTGTGTGTGTGTATTTAGAGTTTTACAAGTACAAGGGGGCTTCAAAAAGTTTGTGGAAAAAGAACATAGCTTTGATGGCCCTCAGTTTTACACAGATGGACTTAAAGGCTGGTATCAACCTCCCAGAGGTGTACTGACCCAGGTGGAACATATGTTGAAAAATAAACTCATACCTCATCACAACTTAAACCATTTTTACACCCACCAAGAAGGTTATGTTTTTGCTGGGGTTGTTTTTTTTCTGTCTGTCTGTCTGTCTGTCTGTCTGTCTGTCCGTGTGCAAGATAAGTCAAAAATTTAAGGACGGATTTGGATGAAAATTTTAGGAAATGTTGATACTGGCACAAGGAACAAATGATTACATTTTGGTGGTGATTGGGGGGGGTGGTGGCACTGATCTGCCTTGGCGGAGGTCTGCGTTCTTCGAGTGCTTTTCTAGTTTCCAACTGTCCCTTTTACACAAACATTTTGAAGCACCCTTGCATAAATGTTTTTTGTAGTATAAATAGTAGCATAGATAATTTCTTTCCTGCTACTTTAACTATGCTTGCACAGAGCAACTGTAATACACAATAATTTTCCCTGGAATTAATAAAGTATTCTGATTCTAACTCTTATTTGAGATCAGTTACTCTAAAACTTGTCATTTGTTTAGATAATTCATGACACCATTTAAAGTAGGACCTACCTGCCAATATCTAACACATATTAGCAGTTGTGGTTTACATTCTAACAATCACTTTTCAATGTACAATTCATTGTTAGATATCATTAAATATTTTAGATTGAACAATCAAACAGAAATAGTTTCTGTACATGAATGTAAAAAAATAAAGAGAAACACGGATAAGATATAAAAGAGTGTGCATCTAAACTCTCTGCTACAGGTGACAAGAACACGTTGTTGGAGATGTTGGAATAAATTAGCTGCTGCTAACTTTAGTTATGATGTTTCAGCATAATTTGAGACACGACTGTCATCTGATGCGTCTCATTTTTTTTACTTTACCATCCAAATAAATGCATTTTGGTTGAGTTTAATATTTAATTATTAAAAGATGCTGCAGATAACAGGGTTGAATAGGCTCAAATTGTATCAAACTTGTTTGATGTTATAAATACACCAGTGTCATACTGAGCCCGTTTACATGTACACTAATAATCAGATCATTATCTGATTTTTGGAGTTATCAGGTTATTCAAGTCATCATGTAAACAGTATAATTTGACATGCTTTATCAGAAAACAGCAGTTATCTGATAATGAGAAATCAGATTTATACACGTTTATTTCTCTCCAATACACCAATGTCTTCATGCACACTTGTTAATATGGTTTATTTCACAATTTTACACCTGTGCAAGTTAAAAAAAAAAAAAAAAAAAAGAATCTTACGACACAGAAGTGGAGTATTCAAATGTGAGCGGAAAACATTAATAGTAGGTTTGAGTTTAAAGTCACTAAGTACATATACACCTAAACAAAGCTGATAATGAACTGAAACATCTAAACCAAGGTTTTTCCATCATCACATTTCTTAAGTGCATGTAAATATGTCAGGTCTGCTAGTTACAATTATCTGATTACTCACAGTTGTCAGACTTTTATGGTCATGTAAATGGGCTCACTGACTTACTGCTATGCAAGGGCACCAGCCTGAGTGGAACATAACTGAGGCCATGTGTGAGACTGTGGCATCTCTAGTCCACTAGGTGGCGGTAATGCACATCCAAGCTGGTGCGATAACTCAAAATGAAGAATAAAAAGCAGGAACGTTGAAGAGCAGTAACCAGTATGACCACTCACAAGCTGTATAATCTTTTTAAATCTGGAAATCTTACATTTTGTTTTCTTTAAAGTCTGCTATTCTGACTCATCATCACCAAAAAAACAAAACAAAACATAAAATCTCTTGTAAAGAGGTGCATTATGTGACATGTATAACTTCCATTCCCTCTACTGATATATGATCCTCATATAATCTGCCTAAACTAAGCAGCAACAAGCTCACCATACTCTAGTGCCTCAACTAGTCTGGTTACAGTAAAACACAATATTATGCTCATCACATTGTCATATTAGTTATTACTGATGTAAAAACCATCGGATTTAGCAGAGCGACACCATCCCCACCAGTTGCTGATGTATGACACACCTGTCATATGGCAAATGTCAGTTGGTTTAAGTCAAACTGATTTAAGCTAATACACTGACAAACATAACAGAAAAAATTATACAGCTCTAGCTATATACATATACCTATATGTATCAATACATTTGAATAAATGACATCTAGTGACATGTCTGCATCCAGAAATAAATTTCCAATGAGAAAGACACAAACTGTACCTCCACACTATTTTTTTTTTTTTTTTACAGAGGAGTGTGCTGATGAAGAATGTACAGAGGAGAACTTTTACAGAACATGGAACCCCAGCAACTTTGACCACCGCATTCTGTTACGTACAAGTCCAAGTGAATGTTTGTGCAAAATATAAGACAATTTCCTCAACGCCTTCCTGAGATACTCCTTGTAGGTACACACTGTCATCACATTGTCACATCTGTGAGAATAATTTATACCTGGTGGGTGATTTCTTGAGTAACAACCCAAGAAACATGTTTTGTGAGGTCACAGCAACCTTAACCTTTGACCACCAAATTCTAATTAGTTCATGCTTGACTCCAAATAAACATCTGGACCAGATTTGAAGAAATTCTGAATTCCCAAGATCTCATATTCACAAGAATCAGATGGACAGACAGACTGTTTATGTGAGTGGAAATATCGTCAGTCAGTGAAACGGTACACCTCCACTGCATATCAAATCACTGTGTAGCTTGTACTGAAATGTAACAACAGTGCTGTAAGCTTCAAACTCCGCCAACAGAGGCAGCACTAACACACAATAGTACTACTCACAATATATTAATGCTGAGCTAAATCCTAGTGGCCAAATCTAAGCTTTCCTGCTCACAGCTTTTCAGCTCCTTTGTGTATGATGCTCTTAACCTTGACAGACCATTGTGATGTCAGTCTGCCCGCTGCTGCATTATGTAAGATTTCAAGAGATCTGAGCAAAAAGCTTTGACCACCCCCACCAAAAAAATAAAGGTTACCAGGTAACACATGTGTAGCACTGACCAGAAGACTGCAAAAACAGCAAGATGGACACAATTATTACAGAGAAAGGCAAGTGACAAAACAAGGGAGAGTTGAAACCATTTTTGGTAACTTGTAATTGAAAATCCAGTGGGATGGCTTCAGAAAACAAGGCCATTTCTGCTTTTACAGCTCTGTTTGAGACACTAGTACCCCCATTTAGCAACTTTAGCAGCCCCATGATTTCTTCTCAGAACACCATTGCTGTGTGGTTGTTAGTGCCAGCTGAAGTGGTTGCCCAGTGGGAGCATTATGCAAGGGGACAGGCCTTTTGTGGATTAGCCTTCTGAGCAGATGTGCTCTAGGCTAACGCTATTCAACTGCAGAGGTTCAATAGTAGGACATGCCAGCACTCCAAATACAGCCTCACAACAGAATGAGGTCAGACAGAGACAAAAGACAAGAGGCTTTAAAGTTGTGTTGCATCTAACATTTTTAAGTCATACTGTATGGAATTGAGCAACACTTGATGACAACTAGATGGTCACCAGTATCAGTATCTTCAGTAAGGAAGTACAGCAAGACACCACAGAACTCAGGGATTCCCCTTGGTCTTCCATGGGCTTAGGATGCAGGATTCTCAGCTGCAGCTCCTTGTTAAGTTCTCTGACCCAGGCATGCTGTTTCTACAAACCCTCCCTGTCAGTTACACCATAGTGGTTTAGCTAACTTCCAACAAATAATCCTATTTGATTTCTAAATCAAGTTTGGAGGAATACTTTATGAACCTTATTCAATAAGATTTTTATCACATTAGGAATGTTGCTAAGATTACATCCATTTAAAATTTTAGAGATGCTTTTAGAGATGCCAAAATTCTCATTACTGTCTTTGTTTTCACAAACTTCATTACTACAGTCTTTATTTTTTCTGTACCCTAAAGTCATGAAACGTCTACAAACTGTACAGTACTCAGCTCCCCAACATTAAACCCAAACCAGTAAGTTACAATACAATCATATCATAGCTATTTTAGTATCTTTATGTTGGCTTCCTGTTTGTTGTGGGATTTTAAAAAAAAATATTTTTACTCTTTACTTTTTACTTCTATCCTCAGGCTGAAAACTAAAGGATGAATAAACTTCATGATTAATTTCACTGTTTTATTTTATTTTATTGTATTTTTATCGTGTTTTTGGGTGATGACTCATCATCATCATCATTATTAGAATTAGCACCAACAGTCTCATTCATCCTTTTGCTGCAACAAAATACATTAGCTATGAACAACTTACATTTCCATTCAGGGGCAATGTTTTACCACCTTATTTAATAGCATTTAATCAATATATTGAAACAAAACGTAGTGTGCATAATTATAACAAAATATATTTGTACTAATCCTAAACCCACCTTACAATTTAGATGCACATGTTCATACTTTCATGGTATATTTTATGTTCAATTTGTCCAGTTTGTGTCTGAAGAAAGGACCTCCTCTCCAAAATGAAGCCAATGTTGAGGTATCCTAACTCACATAGTTCTTCCCCTTTTGTCCAAATATGGTCACTTCTGGCACCAAAAAGCCAACATAGCGACAACCAGATCACAGTCTACTGGCTTTAAAACTGCAGTTCAGAAACCAGTGGGTGACATGACCATACCTCTGTCCACTAAATAATAATAATGATGGATTAGATTTATATAGCGCTTTCTATGAATGCATACTCAAAGCGCGCACAGTGGATCCATTATTCATTCACTCTCACATTCTCCCTCTGGTGGTGGTAAACTACATTTGTAGCCACAGCTGCCCTGGGGCAGACTGATGGAAGCGTGGCTGCCAATGCGCGCCTACGGCCCCTCCCACCACCAATCATTCATAGGGTGAAGTGTCTTGCCCAAGGACACAACAACACAACAGCACATGGCTGGGACAGAGCAAGATTCAAACTGCCAACCCTTTGGTTATTGGACAACCCGCGCTACCATCTGAGCCATGGCTGCCCCATTGTATACAATTAATTATATACAGTCCAGCAGTAGTTTGTCATTTCTGAAAAAACCATCAGTTTGATAGGGAACATAAACATTGGGCTGTATTTCACTGGAAAAAGATCATGTAATCTGATGAGTCCAGACTGAACCTGTTTCCAGAGTCATGCGTGCATCAGGATGAGAAGAAAGGTGAATGAAGTGATTGCCCATCATGCCAAGTGCCTATTGTACAAGCCTGCTGGGGCACTGGTATGATCTGGGGTTGCTTCAGTTGGTCACGTCTAGGTTCAGTAACATTATGTGTCTATGAAAAGATGAAAGAAAGTGTGGTGACACTGAAAAAGCTTACTGAAACAATGCCACCGTGACTGCATGCCGTAATCAGAGCTAAAGGCTGAATACTGCTAAAGCTAAATATTAGAGCATGGGACGATTTTGTGGCCAGTCTGTTTATATACTCTATGGTCTGAAGGTTAATGTTTTGCTCCAATTGTTATTACGACCCAGAAACACAATCGCCTTCTGTGTGGCATACTGTAGACCCATTTTAGAAGGTAACTCTCATCATTGTTAGGAGCAAGGCATCTCTTTATCAATTTTGCATGAACCGTTCGACACACTATAAGCTCATAAGCTCTTCCCTGAGCGGCCTCCACAGCACGGGCAACCCCATCAGATGTGCAAGAACAAAAAGCTTAAGCCATAAATGAAATGCAATCCATAAAGCACAGTTTCACAGCTGAGGGCTGCATCACAGGGGTTGTCTGGCTTTCATACAAAAGAGCCAAAATTCTCAAAGGTCTAATCATTTCTTTCCAGTGGCTTTGAAAGAAGAAACAGTCACAGGTTAAGGACAGTTTCAATCACCATCCTCTGTAAAGTAAAAGATTTCTTCAGCTGACAACTGATATGACCCAAATTCAAGTCGGATAAAACAAATGCTGTGTTACTTAAAGGTTTAGTTCCAACCCAGTTAGTAAAAATAGGCAGAGGAAAACAGCACTGCTCCCCAAAGCTGCTGACCTTGCAGACACCGGGCTTTTCCAGACATCAACTCCCTTGCATAAAAGAGAGAGGCCGTATCTGCGTCTCCATCCTATGGAACATGAATGTCATTTAAACCATTAGAATAGTGTCAATAAGAGTTTGAGTCAGGAGCTACAAGTTGAGGCCTGCAGTTTCTAGTTTTACCTCTAAAGTGGATGTCTATTGATAAGTCAGAAGCCCACATTATCAATAGAGAATTATAAAATAAATTCAAATATATTGAAATTTTGTTCTATGTTGAACCCATATCTTTCTCTAAGTTTTTGGGGAGATAAGGTAGTGCTGTTGTAGTACAGGTCACAAAACTTAGAGAGTTTGATGTTATTTGACAAAAATCTATGCATTTTCAAATAACATTTTGGTGAATCATTATAATATACAGTAGTATTTAAGTGGTAGGTTTCCTCAGACAATTTGACTAAAAGTGAAAACAAATATTCTCATGGATTAAATAAGCATGTCGTAAAGTAATGAAAACCCTGGAACATTAAACAGAGCTGGTCATAGTCATATGTGTTCATTGCTCATGGCATCAAATGATGTAATATTTTGCTGATAGGGTTTCCAATGAATACCAATGATTCAACCCAGACTTGGACAGGTGCTGAAATTTAAGGATATCAATATAGTCTGTGATCCATAATCAGGTCTGGAATCCCAGGTCACTAACAGCAAGAAAAGACAGGTTCCCAACATGTTATCAACTTCTGAATCCCATTTAATTTTACAAAGTCAAACAACAAAGGCTATTTCTTTCAGGGGGACTACAGGAGGGAGTCAGGGGAGTCAAAGCCTGCCAGTGTTCATGGTAAAGTTAGTCAAGATACATACAGAATAGGAACCATACAGAAAATCCAAAACCATCCTCTGACCTTCAGCTGAAATTAGTGTCCATTTCATATCACAGCCTTTATATTTGTATTCATTATCAAAACATTTCTAGAAACTACCAATCAGGGACCATGAACACCCCCCAACAAATCACATCACAGTGTGGCCATCTCCAAGGACAATTCTTGTCATCAAAATAGAGCAGGTAGCATGGCCTAAAAATGTGCTGACCACCAGGTCTGTTGCTCTGGTTATGGGTTCAACTGGGCGTTCAAAATGACACACAGTTTTTTGTATGATCTATCTATGATCATTTGTCAAAATACACACAAGACATGAGATCATTTTCCTCGACAAGATGATAATGGGGGTCACACAATCAGTTCCTCTCTGTCATTAGCTTATTCCATAGTTATAAATATTTAAATATATAATAACTAATAATTAATGAGATTTATAAGGCACAACTCAAATTATAGTTAATATTAACATCACAATAGTATAATTATTAATAAATTAAAAACTATGACAATTAATATGGCAGGTCTGGGCCAATTAGGTTCAGATTGTATTGAAAGTCTGTGTTGTGCCGAGAGATGGTTTATGCCATTAACTCTGTGTTTTTACACTAATTGTAGCCAATGTCGCATAGTGCTTGTACTGTAGTGATGCAAAAGAGAGGCACTGAACAATGTGGAAGCAAGTGTTTGCATTTTCACAGATAAAACACCTCACCTCAGGTAACAGCACACTGCATTTCCACTACATGTGGGTCCCCTTCACCATGCCTAATCATCATTGTGACACTGCATACACTTACTATGACATCAGCAGCAGCACAGCTGCATCTATGGGCAATTTTTCTTTTCTTGAGTTTTGAATTTCTTCAATTTTTTTGTTTTTTTGTTTCAGTCTTAAAATGTTCTTGAGGCAAGACTTAAAATCTGTATTTCAAAAGTTTTTTAGATTTCTCACTAGCTTTGCTTGGCTATTTAAAAATGTCAATATTGGATCAACCTCTTAATCTGTGACATGCATGGTTTCATGTAGTGTTTTAGGATTTCATCAGCTCACTTGGAACTTCTAAAAATAAACAGTTCTAAAAATAGCATCTGATAGTACAGGCTATCACATAATGAAAATGCAAAAAAAAAGGCTGTGGTAAGTTGAGATAAATAGAGCTGATGGATATAGAAATCAGTGTACAAACATGAGAGGAAAATACAATAGCAAAAAAGGGAATTAAACATACAAATAAACACTGTGGTTGATCAGTCAGTAACATTTTAGCTGAATTAGGTCTTGATGTTCCTCATCTCACTTTTTAACATACAGTAGTTACTACCACAAATTGTGCGAAGCAGCTTTTCATCTCTTTCTCTCTTTTTAATCAGTGATGGATAGGGGGACAGGCACAGCCATCTATAAATCCATTAAAGGACAAGATTTGGAGGTGGCCTTGAGGAAGAAAAACACAGCCCCATTTTTGAAACTTTAATGCACATTATTTCCAACATGTTATTCTCTTCTTTCATTTTGTGCCATCTACAGGCACAAATATGTCATGAGATATTAAAGAATACTTTCCAATTTTACATAAATTAAAACCCTCTTGACTGTTCTATTGCCCTTTTGACCAAAAACCTCTGACCCATTACACATGCCAGAAATGCTCTGCAGATTAACAGTGTTTAGTGTAGCCCTTGATTCACTAGGCTAAGCTCTGAATCTGAATTCTATCTCAAGAAGAAAAATCCATCTGCCTCCAATCTTGTGTAAGCTTTCAATTTTAAAAAGAAGATTTTGGATTGAGGTAGGGATACTCCATGTGTGTGTGGGTTATTTTACAATGAGGCAGCTGGTTTATAAACCTTTTAAATAGCACCCACAGAGGCAAACACCCCCCTTTGATTAACACACAAAAAGGTCATTTTCTGTTCTCTGTTACATCTCAAAGAGGTCACAGTCAATTTGGGCTCAGGTGCTTTTCAGTACACACTGTCTCTTCTCTTGGAGGAGATGACTACACTATATTTTCCGACATTTTAAAACTCTTAACATCCCTTTTCAACTAACACCAACACTGATGAAAGTTTGCAGTGGGCTCAGTTTAAGGTTAAAACAGAAGCCAAGCACAAAATGCAGGTATTAGGCTTCATTTGAAAGAAAATGTCTTCTTTTCTGAGTTTGTGACTTGAAACACAACCTAAACTTCATCAGGTCAAACATGGCTCAAATGTAACCCGAAACCCTGGAATGGATCACGAAAAAGCTGTGGAATGAAAGCTGTGGAATGAAACCATCAATACTTCAGAAATATACGTGATTCCTTACAGAGGATTTTTTCCCATCAGCTCAAACAGGAACCTGTCTGGCACTGACTCACGGTCCACCACAATACATGCCGCTCACTAAGGCCATGTAATGAGAAGTCAATCCAGTGCTGCTTGAAGCTGACAGTTCAAAGCAATGACTCTTGGGAAATTAGGGATTCCTCAGTAGGCAAAGAGGCCAAGGACGCTGTCCTCTGATGGGGACTGGCATGGGCTTCGATGCTTCATACAGTACAGAGCATCACATAATCAGCACGCATACAACAAGATACATTTGTAACCACTGACATGGCATGTCCAAAATCAACAAGCTATCCGTTCTGACAGCCAATTGTTCGCTCTAATACTGTGTGTTCAGTCTATTTGTCTCCACATCAGCTAACATAATAACTGTGATGACACAAGCTGTTGCTCTTACGCAGAGAAAAACCTTTACACTGTCTCAACAACTTCATGTCCTATCTACATAATCCACATCAATTCTCATTTGGATTATGAGACTCCACCTGTCTCACGATCACTAATAACAGAAAGAGTGTAGAGTTTGCCCAAGGCCAGTCTTTACTAATCTATGTGGATTACTTTGTGTCCATAAGTATACAGTCCTGAAATATACTTAGATACTGACTGTGGGATTCTCACTTTTTTGCCTGTGCCACAATGATGTCACTTTTTTTTTTCCTATTTCTGTTCATTTTCTGAAAAATAAACGGATGCATTGATTGCTGAAATATTGTGTTTTATGTGTTATATGCAACTGCTTCCAAACAATTTGTGCTACAGCCATTGCTGTATGGACTAGCTTTATAAACATTTGGGTTGGTAATCTCCAGCAACTACACCTTGGGTTTTTGGGACCAGAAATGATTAAATATAGACAGAATATAGACAAAAATAAGTTGTCAATAAATTTGTGTAAAATGAAATTCATGATTTTCGGTAAATGTGAAACAAGTAATGAGGCAGAGCTACAAATAGAGGGTGTAGATATAGAAAGGGTGAATCAAAACAAGTTTCTTGGCGTGATAATTGATGATAAAATTTGCTGGAAACCTCACATAAAACATGTACAAAACAAACTATCCAGAAGCATCTCAGTCCTGGCCAGAGCAAAGGGGATATTAGATCAAAAATCACTTCAGATTGTGTGTAATTCATTGATCTTACCCTATTTAAGTTACTGTTTGGAGGTATGGGGAAATACATATGTAAGCTCATTACAAAGACTTTTATACTGCAAAAAAGAGCAATAAGAATTGTTCACAATGTTGGTTTTCGTGAACACACAAATCCACAATTTTTACAATCTAAAACTTTAAAACTCATTGACCTTGTGGAATTCAAAACTATTCAAATAATGTATAAAGCAAAGAATAACTTACTGCCGGGCAATATTCAAGAAATGTTTTGTGAAAGAGAGGGAGGCTATGATTTAAGGGGAAAGTTAAATTTAAAGATTCATAAAGTACGCACTACGTTAAAAAGTTTCTGTATCACCATCTGTGGAGTAAAACTATGGAACAAATTGTGTGTGGAGATAAAACAAATATCAAACATAATTCAGTTTTTTAAAAAAAGATATAAAAAATGATCCTTGAGAGGTACAGTATTTAATAATGACAATGAGGTCTGTTTGTTTATGGATGATGTACTGATAAATCTGCTGTAATTATTGAAGAAAATGGTTGAATTGTTGAGTCTGTTTGTATGACTGTACTGCCATGATCATATTGTTGTGTGTAATTCAGTTACTGCATTATGTATTTGTTGTGGTTTGATGCCAAAATTAGGAAAATAGTATTGTTTGATTCTTGTATCAAGTTAGTGATAAAGGTGTAAAAGCACTGAGGGGTAGGATTAAATAAGTTTATCCTTCTTCCTACTCCTTTTCGACCATGCAATATTCGGACTTGTATGTGCTGAAGATAGATTCTGTCCATTTAAATGTTTTATTTTGTTTATTTTGTTTTGTTTTATTTTGTTACCTTACATGTTCGAAATAAATAAATAAATCAAATCAAAATCAAATCCAATTTGGAAGAGAAGATAATGTTGGGGAATAGGTGATGGTCACCAAGCTAAATTCACCATTTACTAACTCAAAACACCAAATGACCACACTCCTAGCAAGAGAATGCAATCTTATCCACCTGAGACCCAGGAAATGTCAGCAAAGTACAAGTTTTTTTTTTTTTTTTTTTTATTAAATAAGTGCCTGTATTCGAAACATCATGATGCAACAGTTTTTTCAGATGCGTTTTTTTTTTTTTTTTTTTTTTTATGGAATGTCCTTTGTGGTGGACAGTTTTCTTTTCTTTTTTTTTTTTTTTGTATAAAGCTGTGAAACTCTTGTCCACAAATGTGGACAGAAAACCCATAGCTGGGTCTGAGGAGGTTAAACATCACCAAGTAATTTTAGCTACTTGTACAGTTACACTGGTATGACAAAATCTTCTGATGGTCTTGTTAGTGTTAACATTTTAACCACAAAGTCTGTTTTATTCAAAACAAAAAGATCCAAAAGAAGTATTCAAAAGAATTCATTTACAAAAAGATAAGTATAAAGCTAAAAAGTCAATGAGACAAGGAATGACTCCTGGAAAAAATGTACTGATTGAGTTCTCCTAGAGATAAGTTGAACGGAAATCTATGTTTCCAGGCCTCTACAAGCATAATTCTGTACTGGCTTAAATTTCAAGCCCTGGTTGTTGTTCCCTGGAAATGACATGGAATAAAAGTTCCTAATATCAAGACAGAAACCAGGGACTTTGCAACTCACTTTCACCCAGCTTTACAGCCTACCCAATATATTCTTTAACCCTGTAAAGCCTGAACCATTAAATCATTGACAGAAAATTCCAGTTCTTTGAAACTGGAGCCTTTATTGGTATCTTCTAAACAACCCAATTTTTTTTTTTTTTTTTTTTTTTTCAAATATCAATTTCCATGCATAAGTTTCAATTTTGTAACATATTTGATACATTCAAATATTATTATTTTTGAACAAACAAAAACATGATATAACACAAACATGTCTAACAAATTTGTAATTCCTTTTCAAAATTGGCAAAGTCCTACCTCCTTCCTCATTAATGACAATCTTGTAGTGTCCCTGAAAGGCCAGTAGAGAACAAATTCCTCCCCCTGGTGGATTATCTGTGTATTGCATCGATCTAATTGTATACATCAGGTTTTTCAAGAAAAAAACTATCACACTGATAAAGTAGACGGCTTCAAAACTCATGCATCAAATATGATACATTTGGTGTTATAGGGTTAAAAGTGCTCAGGTGTGGATGCAGAGGTCTTCTTTAGCTATTCAATCCATGTTTACTAAAATGGGAGTCACATTATTTTTAGCTCTAACAGAAATTGCATACAGACACATGACAACCGATCTGTATAAATGAGAATTAAAGGAGAGCGTAAATGAGAGAGTGAGTGGAAAAGCCAGAGGGACTGAACACTCATTGTAGTCCACAGAGCCAGTGTCAGGCCTGATACATCATAATCAAAGCTGCATTACCTCAGTGTGTGTACACATCTGGCTGCTTTCAGAGGTGACAACTGGGTTTATCTCTGAATGTAAAAGAAATTTAAACAATTTTTTCCAAAAATCAGCAAAAGTGTGAATATATTGATGTTTTCATCCACTACTGTTTAGATTTGGTTCATCACCAACATTATCATAATCCTATTTTAAAAAATGTCTTTGTTGCACTTCAATTTTTTAAATTTTGTTGATATTTTAAGTATTTTGGGGGGTTTCTTCTGCATTTCCACTTAGATTTTTTTATGTTCAGATTGGAAATCTGAATAAAAACAGCTGGGTGTAAATGCACCTAGTGTGTCCGTATTAAACAGATGGGTCAGTGTTGGTTGATGGGAAGATGGGGCATCACTCAAATCCTGACAGGATTACGTCTTTCTGTACAGAAAAATGAGGATTCTTTACTGCAGAGCACTGTGTGTTTCCAATGAGGACCAGAAAATCCTAATGTGGGTGGTAGCAGCAGTCATTACAATTTATTCTTTACATAAGCAGGCATAGAAAAGGTTTGTTCAGTGGAAACACCACAGCTAGAGGTGTGACCACAAGGCACCACTTTCCTTTCGTCAACCTTCTCCACTGTGCTCATTATAACTGTGTGAGATGAACTGAATCATATGACAGTGAGACACTGATGTGTGTGTAAGGCAGACTGAGTTCTCTGTTATAATGAATTAGAAATAAGTTTAGTAAAACACTGTAAAGTAAAAACAATATGGTCTCCCTGACTCACACATAACTGTCATCCCATTAACAGATATACCAACAATGACAAATTAGACAGATATACATATGACTAGAAACGAGAAATTTGGTATTTATATAAATATTTATGTAAATAGAGAAGTAGAATTAAAACATTTTAAAATTTAAATAGTAATAACAAATTAAATGACAATCCTAAAGGTTCAGGTACTTTTGCCATACAAGTATTTTCTTAAAGCAGCGTATAACTTTCATCACAAATTTTTCTTCAAATTTGTAAAACCCGAGTGATAGCCTAGTTATCACTAATCTTTCTGTGCTTGTGCACCTAAATCACTTCCCTCACGGTAAACAACCAGGTCAGAAGACATGGATGGAATCACTGTAAGTTAATTGTCATCTTATAATACAGGGAGTGTTCATGAAAAACAATACTTAGACATCAGTTTCATGGCATTTTCGGTATATGTCATTGTGTAGACTTATCATACACACCTCACAAGCATACAGGGTATGGCCGGGCACTCGCCACTCACTTGTTAAAGTGCATGAATGATAAGTCTACACAATGACATATTCCGAAAATGCCATAAAACTGATGTCTAAGTATTGCTTTTCGCAGTCACACACCCCATACCATAAGATAACAATTGACTTACAGTGATTCCTTCCATTTCTTCTGACCTGGTAGCAGACAGTTTCATTGCTTGTTGTTTCCATGTTTGTTGCTGCTGCGGCTACGGCTGTGGTTGCAGCTGCGTGGAATTCACTTTCCCACAAAGCACTTTGCTACAAAATTTCCAAGAGGCCTGAGTGACGTGTCAGTTTGGTATGTAAACAAACGGACTGCTTGTGATGGAGTCATCTTTAAAGTTATTCACGGTGAGAGAAGTGATTTACGTGCGCAAGCACGGAAAGACTAATGAATTAGTGATAATTAGGCTATCACTCAAATCCCTAACCCTAACCACAAATCTGAAAAAAAAAATAGTGATAAAGTCATACACTGCTCTAAATATTTGTTTGGCTACAATATCACACTACCTCATTGAGAGAGTATTTTCTATGAATGAGGTAGTGTGATATTTTATATCATTCTATAAATATATGACTAAGAATATTTTGTACTTGACATTTTGATGACATTTTAGATTAGAATTATTCAGAAAAAGAGAAGGGGTTCCCAAACTGTTTCTTGTAAATGTATACCATGAAGAGACAGTGGTCAGCCTGACATACAATCTTAGCACAAAACTAGTTGTCTCAGAAAAGAGAACCTCAACCTTTCACAATGGATCATTCTGGTCAGTATAGAAACCAGTGTGTTAAAGGCAAACAATGGCCCTCTGCTGTGCCACAGGCCACACTCCACTAACAAGGCTAGCATTGATGGCATCACAGCCATGTTAACTCTCTTTTTGGAAGCTATGCTGCTGCAGGCAGAGAGCTACATAAAGTCCAAATGACTTCACAATACATTACTCTTATACAGAATGAATAGATAGCTATCAGGTTTTGTATTCAGTCTTGTGGTCTTTCCAAAAAATAAAACTGCAAAGTAAGACAAGGCTGTTTTTACTAGATTAACCTCTCAACATCCAGCTTTTTCAAGGAACCCTAACCCTAACTGAAAGTTCATAGAACCTTGGGGGTTAGGATAATATCAAAAGCAGTGTTAAGTCAAAATACATCTGATAAACGTCAAGATTTCATCAATACTGCTATTCCTATCAATGCCACTTATCGAGCAGGTATTCTTATCAGTCCCTTTTTTACATTTAGTGTGCTAAATACATTCTAGCAGCCTTTTATACAAAACACACAGATTAACTATCATCTTAACAGTCAAACTGTGCATTTCTCCACCTGTACTTGAGTGTCTCTAGATTTTGTGACGCATGACTCGTCTTTATAAAAGACTTATTGCACCATGTCATCATGTGAACCTTTCTGTTTAGTTGTCTAGTGAACATCGGCTGCAGTCACAATATCTGTTTGTGTTTGCTACACTGTGTGACATAGAGCTGACCCACTCCTGAGACCAGAACCCAGGTCTCTCATCTCTCAAAAGAATACCCTACTGAGAAACAGAATTGGTGGGGAAAATTTGCAAAACAACATTTATGCTACTATGATATTTAGGAAATCTATTCTCTATTTTTCTTCTTCCAGCACCAATGGAGATTGATGATGCTATGATCTTTAATTATTTAGCCCCGGGGCCTGTTTAGAACTGGGTTTTGGTATCCATACCAAGTTGTAATAAAATTAAGAAAAAAGCGAAGTAAGGAGAAAATACACATATTGGACCTAATCTGAATAAGAGCATGTATTGTCTGTGTTAAACATGTAGGTAGAACACAACTGAAACTGTATCAAATCAAACATGGCTCAGATACATCCTAACTCTAAAATGGGTCACCTGTAAATTGGTGGACAATACAAAGCTAAACCACATCTAACAATTTTTTTTATTTTGTCTACATCAGAAGCCATGTCAATGTTTTTATGTGCAAACACATAATTGGAAGCATAAGCCTAAATATTACAAAAGCTAGGCCTGACTTGATACACACTCCAGTCATGACTTCCAGACAGCCAGCTTTTGATAATAAATTAAATGTATTATCTGCATAACAAATCTTAGCAGAGCTGACCAGCTTCTGCATTCAGATCAATGCTAGAAAGCTTCCCAGCTGCTCGGTTATCAGCAGTGAGAACCTGTGGGTGTGCTGCAGTGCAGCAGGGAGGCCTGACACATTACAAAACCACTGTTGCTATTTCTGGCACGAGAGATGCTTATAAGTCAAGAGGTGTGTTGAGCATTATGGGTGTGAGCCTGGATACATGTCCAGCTGGTCTCATTAGCATTAACCACAAATGACATCTGACATATGACATTCCCATTCCCACCAAATGAGCAGCTGACTTGCTGAAGGCAATTAGGCAAGGTGAGGGGAATAATGTGCGACATATCTGCTGAGTTCTGAAAGGTACCCACTGCTGATTCTCTGAGAGACATCTCTAAGGGTTTCAAAGAAAATCAACTTGTGTCTATAAGGCTTACAGCATCGGTTTGTTCTATTAATTTCCATAAGCCTGTAGTTCAAATACATTTTAACCTTTTAACATCAACTCTTTTCATGGAACCCTAACTCTAAATGAAAAGTAGTGCTACCACAGAAGAAGTGAGAGTGAAAGTCAAGCATATTCCAGTGTCTGTGTTTAGCATGTGGTTAAAACACATCTGAAAGTACATCAGCTCAACATGACTGAAATGTAACCCTTACCCTAGTGTGGCTCACAGAATGTACTGTGCTGGAATAATCCTGCCATTGGGCGACCATTTTAGTTTGCGTTCTCCTCCCTCATGTGTGTAGGTAACAACTAGGGATTTCATGAGAACCGATACTTTCGACACCATTAGATACTATGATGAAAAAAGAACCATCGATACTCATTTTTTTAAGAATCAATACCATAGGTAGCCTACTACTCTTCTGGAATTGATGGGGGCAGTACGCGCTGACAGTACACATGCAACACGTACAGGAACTCATGAAAAAATGGGAACAGCTAAAGCTAAAGCTCCATGTCGTCTAATGCACAAAAACAGGACCAAAAGTCATTTGTGAAAGTATTTCAGGTAGACGACCATGACGTGGTTATGGACACACATAAGCCACTGTGTAAATGCCACCACCGCAGAATTCAAACGAAGGGGGGAATACCACGAACCTAGCAAAGCATCTTCAGGACAGGCACCCAGATCTGTTTAAAGAATTCAAGGTGAGTTCCGTTATTCAGTATTAAACATTTGACATGCGATATCATCAGGGCTCCACATTGGCACTGGTCCGATGGTCCAACACAGTTTTTACAGCCTGGCCTGTTCAGACCACCGCCGATATGAAATGCTGACAACACCAAACTACACCAGCGGTCACTAACAAGCGGACCATGATCTGGGTCTGGACCTACAGTGGTGGAGCGCTTCTATTTTAACCAGTGCAGCTTATAGTAGAGTAGATGAGGAAACACACAGACCAACTGCATGTATGTAGAGCCATCCCACATGATACTACTCAGCCAATCACGTCTGTGCATTCAAAGCAGTTAACAGTGACTGACAGTGCAACAGATGAGAGTTAGAGGCAATAGCAATATTCATTTATATGCAAATGCTTAAAGTATTTCTTGTTTAAGTTTAAGGGTTCTTATGATTTTATTTATTTTTATTTTTTTACTGTGGTATTGATTTGGTATCGAGAATCGTGTACTTTAACTGGTATCGGTATCAATTCCTGAATTTTTGGTATCGTGACATCCCTAGTAACAACAACGTCCAAGCAACAACTACACACTGAACATTTTTAAAAAGACATGTCATTTTTTGTGGTGTGTTTTTAGCTTACCGGCCGAAAGCCCGTAAGCTATTGTCGTCATGTGGCATCCGGCGTCATCGTCATCTGTCGTCGTCGTCTGTCGTCGTCTGTCGTCGTCTGTCGGCCGTTACAAAAACTTCAATCGTCGTCTTCTCCAAAACTACAATTCCGATTGACTTCAAACTTGGTATACAGCTTCTTTATGAGGATGTCAACAAAAAGTTAGTGAAATTATTTGGATCCGGATCTGATTCTGGATTTGGTGCGACTTTGAAAAATTTCCCCATTATAAGAGATAGGAAGTGGATCAATGCAATAACTCAGTAAATATAAATGACATCAAGTTGAAATTTCTACAGTCCAGCCCTGATGGGGAGATGAGCAAAACATAATGTCCACATGCTGATCAGGACCTTCTGGATCTGGGAACTTACAGAAAACTAAACACGGGGAAAAAATTTCGATCTTTTTCTCCGAAACTACAGTTTTGATTGACTTCAAACTTGGTATACAGCTTCTGTATGATGATGTCAGCACAAGGTATTGAAATTATTTCGATCCGGATCTGATTCTGGATTTGGTGCGACTTTGAAAAATTTTCCCATTATAAGAGATAGGAAGTGGATTGATCCAATAAATCAGTAAGTATCAATGATATCAAGTTGGAATTTCAATTTTTTACAGATCTGATTGGAATATGACCAAAACATGGGCTATTTCTGTAATATCATAAATACACATAACTGGGTGATAATAAATGGCATCTGGATACATTTCCCAAAGCTTTTAATATGGCCAGTAAGCTACAGGGCTATTGGTCCTATTTTTATATCTTATATTATATAATTTAAACACCATAGCTGACTTTTTCATGTGGAAATTTTCCACCAAATAAAATTTTCCCTAGCACTGTTATGCAAACGCTATGTCACTGCATCCTGCATTTAGTAAGGTCTCACAAAACACAGCAGACTGTACGTAGACATAGAAGTTTGGGTTCCTGGTGGTCTAATGGTTAGGATTCGGCGCTCTCACCATGGCGGCCTGGGTTAGATCCCTGGTAAGGGAACACATCTTTCCTTAATTTCCTGAGGGTTCTGCCCAAGGGATCAATAAAGTTTAATCTGAATTGGCCAAGCCACCAATAGAGCTCTTACTAAATTTACTCCAAGTACAACAGTATCATCACCACTGAGGAAGAAGAGCCAACAGAGTCTCTCCTCATCTCCATCAACATGTATTGTCATCACATCTCTACAGAGATAAATATAAACAAACTGTAAATCTTTAAAAACTAACCATAACATTACAGAAGTTTAATTTCATGGCAACATAAGAGAAAGACTGCTTTACAACAGCTTGGACTAAGTTTTATGATGGCCTCATATCACATGCTCAAGATGACAGTCATGACAACATTCTGTAAAACTATTGAGATTTCATTCCATGGAAATGTTTCTGGGATGCTGAAATCCCTGGTGAAGTCATTAGGTGTTCAATTGTTTGTTTTTTTTCCAAATGTTGCTAAATCTTTACATTGTAGAGTTGATGAAGCAGAGACAAGCGCCACATCCATAAAAGCTTCCCACTCTCCTTTTCAGTTCTGTCCACTGTGTCCCTGGCTAAATAAGTCATCTCTGGTGTCCAGGCTCTGACAGTGGAGTTCTGCGATGCGTGAAGGACCTGCATGCTGACTTGCCTCTCTCACTCTCTTACACACACATACAGTATACGGCCTACTTTCTTTCTGTCATGCTCTCTATAGGGATTAAACTGTGCACCTTTCACTCAGCCATGCCAATTCCTACATAACTAGCTATGCAAAACACTCATGTCAATGAACTGCAAGGGTTTTCAGGAGTGTTTGGAGCATTACATAAGACCCTTAGTGTGCAGTCTGTTACACATAACATTTATAGTAGACAAAACAGTCAGCCAGTCATAGACAGATTCTCTTATACGTTAAACACTAGTTAAATTTTAAATGGTACACCAATAGTGTGGTTTGTTCAATCATTAAGGCAGTGGTAAAAGCAACAGAACCTAATATCTCAGATTTATAAAGCAGTAGTGCCTTTCAAAATAAAACCTCAGTGAAACAGAAGTCATCAATCATGCTGACTTTTCTGTGTTCTATGTACTCCTTGGAAAATCTCCAATAAAAATCACGTCACACTATTTGGCACATTTCTCTGCCTTTATGTTATGGTCAGTGCACGGCAGACCACCTTGACTGGTGAAACTGGAAAACAAGGAAATTATTATAGAGATTAGTCAGTACAACAGAGGAGGTGCAGTGAGTGGATGAAACTCTACAGTCATGCAGAATTCACTTCCTAGAGGGACTGGGTGGCAAATACACATAGCAATCATGTAACAATAACATAAGCTATTTTAGTTTTGAAATTTCCATTAGTTTTCATTTCTATTCGGTTTGTTCTTTATTTCCATGTTAGTTTTAGTATCAGTTTGAGTTTACCAGATATTATGAGGAAATTTGGATTTACAGAACCTGAAAAAGTTCACATGAAAGAAAGTCTGACATCAAATATGATTCACACAACCACTGTTTTCACATTATGTTTCGACATTTTATTCTTGAATGATGTGGTCCAACAATTACCTTGATTTGAATTTTTAACCTAGTACACGCACTCTGAATATCATGATGCAAAAGTAGTTTTCTTTACTAGAACTAGATGACCCATAGGTGTAGTAATTAGGATTGATGAGATGATGCAACAACCAGCGTCCCCTCCCCATTTCGCCATTTTGAACATACAGGCGCCAACAGTCCCACAGCAGTGCATTCATTGTTTTGGTAAATTGGCTGTAAAATACGTCCAATCGAAGATGCCTGAGAGACACTGCTGCATTAAAAACTGTTCTGGTTACTCCTGTGATTGACACAGCAAACGTAGAGACCCAGAGGTATGTTATTTTGGGTTTCCAACTAGTTTAATGCATTTGCAATTCCCACACACTAAACCACCCACCACACTAACCAGGCCATCGCTAAACTAGAATCCAATCCCAGTCACTTCACAGATACATGGAACAAGAATGTAGGGAGGAAACAAAAAGATAAACAATGCTGTCTATTGACTATGAGACAATGTTAATAGCATTTCACGATTACTACCCCCTTGATTACAACACAGAAACACTGCACTATCCATGGGCTGACCTTTGACAGCACCACAGTGTTTTCACAGTCATCAGGCTTGTAGATCACCAAACTTTGAACCCAGCCACAGCAAAACTGTTCATAGCTGTCAAGGGACTTGAAGCTCTTGAATTCTTTCACTGTGTAGTAACTTATGCTGAAAACGAGATAGTTAACTAACTGCATGTAGGTCCAGGGTGGCAGAGAGTCCAGATCCCTGCACCAGTCACACGCCGGTGTAGCTCGTAGGGGTCTATATCCTTCATATCTCTGATGTTCTCCAAATACCTTTGCTAAGTAGTCGCATTGAGCTTTTCCGGATAGGGACCCCTTGGTTTTACCACGTTATCCATTTTCTTTCTGAAATCTTGATCTATATGGCTTTTTCCTGCACGTCTGTACTATGCTGTTGCCCATAACAACGGATAGCTTGTAAGTTCAAAATGGCGCAGCCTCCCAGATATGTAACATGATATGACATATGTCCTCACTCCTAATAAACAAGCACTTGCACTTATAAAAAAAAAAGACCACCTAGACCACCTAGAAGAGGTGGTCCCAGACTCTTATTCATTTCCCCTGTAAAGTCCAGACTTTTTTTAGGTGTGAATACAAACATGCGAACTCTGATTCAAATCAAACAAGCGGACTGAGACCACCTAAAACGGACTCTGGCGGGTTCAGTTCTGGTGTGAATATAACCGGCCTCAAGCCGAAACAAACCAAGGAACCATGTGCGTTTTTGTGCTTGATGAGCCACTGTAACCGCTCAAAGTAGCCAAGCCACACAGGTAGTCAGAGCTAACAGCAGAGGCCATGTGGACAGACGTGGAGCAATGAGGAGCAATGAGGAGACTGAATGTCCCACTGGCATTTGGTCAGATGCCTATATCACGAAACTAGCTCTGAATGAGCTGTTCTTGACAGTTAACGTTATTTTCATAAATATGTCTGTAAAAATAGAATAGAATAGAATGCGATCCGACCCAAACAAAAAAAAATAAAGTCCGCATTCCATCCGAATCAAATAAGCTGATCAAAGGACTTTCCTGGTGTGAATACCTTTCACCTTAAAGGTGAAACCTCTATTAATCAAATTAATTCAATGCCCATGTCTACCAGGAGCATTTAACACAGATTTTGACCTTAAACTGCTTTTTACCATTTTGGTTTGGTTTGGTTTTTCATTTTCCTTATCTATACTATGCGTGAGTGAGACATAACGAACCTGAATGGAACAAATGACACCTTAATGACCCAAGATAGTCCAGTGGCTCTAGTCCACATCCCCTTACAACATTTATGGGCTAAAAGATTATAAAGACATCAAGTATGAAATGCCACTCATGCTAATGTCACTGTGACTGATGGTGGACTCTGCTGAGCTCATCCAGATGCTGCTGTGAAACCCCTCCAGCCCTGCAAACTGTCTGTCACACAGACAGAGCTGAGCATGAGCTTTAAGCCCCTCATCCTGTCTCAGATACTGTGACGTATTTTGACCCATCTTAAACGTATCGGCTATAAGCGCTGACAGCCGGAGTCAGACTGGATGCCAGGAAGACATCATATACTGACTATGAGGAAGAAGCCTAAGGTTACAGTGTTGTACTCAACCAACAGAACATGTAAAGAGGCCATAGATTCACATGGATTCATTAGGCTCAATTTGCCAAAGAGTGGTTCATGGAACATGAGATATTCAGTGTCACAAATGGATTAGTCACCAAAGAATGCAGACATGAACACTGACATTTTTGTTAGGGCAGCTGTGGCTCAGGAGGTAGAGTGGGTTGTCTGATAACTAAAGGGTTGGTGGTTCAAATCCCAATCCTAGTCATGTGCCGTTGTGTTCTTGGACAAGACCCACCTTGTCTCCAGTGTCACTCACAAATGTGCATGAATGTTTGGTGGTGGTCAGAGGGGCCATTTGGCCACGCTTCTGTCAGCCTGCCCCAGGGCAGCTTTGGCTACACAGGCTTATTACCACTAGTGGTGAGGGAGAATGAATAATGGATCAATAATGTAAAGCGCTATAGAAATCCATTATTAGTTTTTGGGATGTGATGGAGAAGACTTTACATAATTGTCCAATTCTCCCATCATCAATACAAGATCGCTGGACAGAAATAAATGTTTTGACATTTATTGTGAAGCATGGCATAAATACTGCCACAGCAAATATGTCCTGTAATTAAAGCTGAAGGCAGTGAAATAGTGTGTGGGATTTCTGTTTTTCAAAAAAGTACCAGGATATCTCAACACAGACAGATGTAATTCCATGTAGTGCTACAGACGAGCTCTTGGTGCTCAGTAAGGGAAGTGACAAGCTACAACTTCACATTTGGGGTCACATGACTGTTTGGTTGTTTGGGTTAGGTCAGTCGGGTAGCTGTTATGTTGGTTGGCTTTCTCTTGGTTTCCAGGTTCATTCCATCTCTTAATGGTTGCAGCTGTGTTCACTATCTACCATCCTGATATGATTTTTAATACCACATAGGTCCCTGGCAGAGAACTGCCTATGGAGCACAGGCCACACTGTATCGCTGATTAATGAATAAACAATATAACATAAAGCAGTGGTACAAAAGTAGGGAACTGCAAGACATTATGTCCATCAACAAGGCAGCGGCTCATCCCTGGATGCCAACACAGTTGTAGTTAAAAGCCTGTTGTATTATCATCCTCTGGGAGCTGGCCACAGTTTGAGTCCAGTGATTAATTCCTGCTAGTGCATTACATAACACTATTGTTACAGATGCAGCCATTGTATTATTACACTTTAAGTACTGCATGCACATGGAACAGCTGCCGCTGCAGTATGAGGCAGACATTGTGACTTTGGATTGTAATATATGAAACTGGACTACTTTAATAAAAAAAATATATACTTTATATTACAGTACACAATGTGCAGGTGAATCAATAAAGTTCATCTGTATTTGTTTATTCATTAACCAGCAAAAAGCAGTACTTCAAGAAATCCACTGATTTTAAGTTATAATTTAATACGTTTAAATATTTTAAGTTACTGTAATAATCATCAATCACGGATAATTTAACAAACTATGCTTTAATATAGAGCCTCAGAAAATATCAACAATTATCACAAGAAAAGTCTAATCATCAAAAGTTTGACATTTGCTCCTGAATTAAAGTTGAAGAAACCAGATGGTGAGTTTCTCCCATTACTAATGTAAACAACATTATGTTCTGGTGATAAGTATCCACGTCTCACTGTCAGATTAGCTGACTGCAGACATTATTATGTTGTTCAGAACATCTAAACAAAGACAACAAAAAAGGAAGGGCTAAGCACTTGTTTGATGCTCTCTTCTTTCACTCACTTAAATTAACACTGTCATTCATTCACTCATTCATTCATTTGTTAGAGTTGTAGGGGTGCTGAAACCCAACTACCAACAGCCGACGGTGGAGGACACCCTAGACATGTTGCCAGTTCTTCGAAGGGTTGACATACACAGACAACCAAACAGTCACTCTCACATTCACACCTATGGCTGATTTAGAAAGACCAGTTAACGTATTAAGGTGCATGTCTTTGAACAGTGGGAGGAAGCTGGAGTACCCAGAGAAAACCCAGGCAGACACTGGAAGAATATGCAAATTAAGGATGTAACGATTACAACAACAACAATTATTACAACAATTATAACAATAAACCATGGTAAAATTCCTGAAGGTAAGTATTACTGTTTAAATTCTAATTATAATTAAAATCGTGTTGGATTACTTTGAAAACTCATGGTAATACTGCTCATTTCCTGGATAAGCAGTGGCATTCCAGGCACGCATGCGCAGTTTGCAATGTTTGGCCTGCGAAAACATGGCTGAAGGCACCTGCATGGACAGCACTCCGGAGCAAGATTATAATAGTTTTGGATTTTTAATTATAGTTTAGTTTTATTTAGTTTTGACTTTTTTTCTCTAATTCAGTTAGTTTTAATTAGTTTTTAGAGCAGGTTTGCCAGTTTTTATTAGTTGTTGTTTTTTCTGAATGCTTAGTTTTAGTTTAGTTTAGTTTAGTTTTAGTATTAGTTTCAGTTTTTTCATGTATTTTATCCTCCTCGCCATCCTATTCAAAGAAATTAGTGAGGCACGGATCAGCGGGCTACTCTGGACACTTTATTTGGGGGTGGGGTTAGGGAGGCTCATTTACTGGGCAGAGACAAACATATGTACAGTAGGATGTATAAATTCCCTATAGCAGCTTGGGGTGGGGGGGCTGGTAATGAAGGTGGGGGTGCAATCCATTCACAACGTCACTGACGTGAAAACAAAACTGAAACTTTTCATACTTTCACCATTGGCCTCCCGGCTTCTATACCTCTCTTATACCACTGATTTTAGACAAAATTTTCACATGTTCTATCCTATATCAACATTGACAAAGACAAAAACTCAGGGAATTTTATACAGAATTTTTATACGTTTTAGTTAGTTTTGTAAGCACACAATACAGTTTCAGTTAGTTATCATTTTTTTAGGGATGTCTGATAATATCGGCCCACCGATATTATCGGCCTGATATTGGCATAAAAATGTAATATCGGTGAATATCGTTATCAGTTCTTTTCATTAAAACCGATAAAATAATGCTTTGATTTCACCGGCATTTACCGACGCGTAAATGAAGCATTGTTTGTAGCTGAAAGAAATGTGCAGTTTTCAAAACTGTACAGTAGAGTTGCCACACTGTAATAGACTCATGGAGGGAGGGAGAGAAAATACATAAATATGGCATTTTTTCCACAACTTAACTCTTTCTTCGCCAATGACGAGATTTTCCGTCACTCCGTGTTTTCACTGTTATACTGTAGTTGAAGCTGTTGCGGATCATGTGAATTACTTTCCTTAGTCAAGAAACAAACAATTAAGCAGCTTTTTCGGAAAAATGACGGACGGGGTTTAATGTTTTTGCACTGGAGTCTCCGTATCCCATGGCAATGCATCCAGCGGCAGTCACTGAATGAGGAAATGCAGATTCTGCAGGAACTGCGCGCAGTTTCAAAAGCCTTAAAGATGATTATGGAGACAGAGTCTGACAATTCAATATATGATGGAGTTACAGAAGAACCATTCAGAGACAGGAACGGAGAAATAGAAGGTGAGGGAGACGGTCACAGAACACGGGAAAAACGGATCGGCTCAGGTCCGACACGGAGATGGGGGGGGGTGCACGGAGCGACACGGAGAAAATGTCAGACAGGAGGAAGAGAAAAGAAATATTTATAGTGGACAATTCAAGGAGAAGACAGACACACAGACATGGGACAAGACAAAGGACAGCTAGTGTTCATCTGTTAGAGTGAGTTCAGATTCAGACTGAGGACACAGAACAGATTCAGCTGTAGAATGTCAGCAGGACACAGGTAAGACACTGTTTGATTTGGCTTTAGTATGAAATAAATACATACATAAATTCATACATAGATAAATAACTAGATGTCCATATAATTATTTACAGATCAAACACAGCAGGTGGGCCAACAGGAGGACCTGGTACAGCCAAGGAAAGGCCAGAAATCTACAGTATTTAGTGCATTTGTTTCTTTTTTTTCTTGAAAATGAGGAATATTGAAGTGTTTATATAAAAAAACTAAACTAATATGTGGAAGACTTATAACTGATGTATGTAAATGTGTAAAGTTTAGAAGGAACCTGGTGCTTCAGAGGATGTTTGGTCTAAAGTTTGGCGTGGATTCCTCTAATATTTTGTGGAATGATGGATATCTTAGAGCTGTTTGTTATTATTATTGTTATTATTATTATTTTATTTTGTGATTTGGAATACAGTGTTACTGTTGGTAAATGAGAAAGAGTCAAAAATGTAAATAGGAAATCAATTTTATCTTGAAAATCAATATCTTTGGGAAAAAATGCAGTTTTCTCAGTTTTTTGCTCAAAATTCAGTTTTTTCCTGAAAATGACCAATATTCAAATGTTCATATCTCATGAACGAATGAAGATAGAATAAAATTGTTTCTTGTGTTTAAAAGTTGAAATTCTGTTCTTTCTTTTGATGTATTCAGTGTTCACATACTCCTAAGACAACATTTTCAGTGAGCCTCCAAAGATTAGTGAAAATGACCAAAAAGGCTGGCGCTGGCTACCAACTCACTGGAAAATGCTCTGGCGGAGAAAGAGTTCAGTTGAAGTATGTGTTCTGCACAGACAGTGTTTACATTTTAAAAGCCTTGTTGCATTTGAGAATACATCCAATGGGGCATCACAATAAAATTAGGCATGATGTGTTAATTCCATGACAGGAGATATGTGATGTTACCTAAAATTAGTTTAATATCCCACATATATCGGCAGCGATATCGGTAGATATCAGAATCGGAAATTAAGCATTGTACAATATCGGCATATCGTTTTTTGGCAAAAAAGCCAATATTGGACATCCCTAATTTTTTTCTTTTAATTCTAGTTTTTATTTATTTCTGTTAACGAAAATGTTTTTTCAATTTTAGTTTTTGTCATTTTGTTCATTTTCATTAACGATAATAACCTTGTCCTGGAGATCCAAGGATAGTGGGCTCCTGCACGGACCCGGTCAGAGTGCACAGACACCTCCATCCAAGGACACGGACCGGGCACAAGTGCACGAACCTGATCCATCCAGTCCAAGACGGAGGTGTCCATGCGTTCAGACGGAGGTGTCTGGCCACTCCAGTTTCAGTGGGGCTTTTCCTCTTAATTTGATTTACTTGTGTATAGAGATGTAACAATATAAAAATTTCATATCACGGTTATCATTATTTTCACAGTATTGGTGAAATGTGCTCAAAATGTTAAACAAGTCCTTATACACACACTGAAATAATTTAACCAAGTTGTATTTAAAAAAAAAAAAAAAAAAACTAATAAAATAACACACACAATGTATTTTCTGTTGGCAGAAACATTAAAATATTAACATGCAAACATCACACATACAAATGTGCATTAAAGATGGCACCTGATGGCCATGAGAGATATCTGCACTAGGGGTGGGAATTGATAGGATTTGATCAATATCAACGTCATTATCAATTCTGCTTACGAATCCAATTCCTTATCCATTCTCCTATCGATTCCTGAGCATTTTTTTTTAGTGGTAAAAAAAAGTAGTTGCTTGTTTGACCATTTTCCATGTCAAATCATTCACAATATCACAATGAGAGAGAGAGAAATGTATGGGATGGAGGTGTCCGTGTGCTCGGACAGAGGTGTCCATGCATTCAGATGGAGTTGTCTGTGCTCTCGGACCGGGTCTGTGCAGGAGCCCACTATCCCCGGATCTCCGGAGTGCTGCCCGTGCAGGTGCCTTCAGCCATGTTTTCGCAGGCCAAACATTGCAAACTGCACATGCATGCCTGGAATGCCACTGCTTATCCAGGAAATGAGCAGTGAGTTTTGAAAGTGCAGTAACTGAACACAGTTTTAATGATAATTAGAATTTAAATGGTAATACTTACCGTTGGGAATTTTACTGCGGTTTATTGTTATACCGGTAATCATTACATCCCTAATAAATACAGTACAATGCATCCACTGAGGTACAGAGCTTGTTTATCACAAGAGCACGACTTCAATGATACAGCATTTGCAGTGGAAACACCCTGTCTGTATTAATCCTGAGAGCAGACGAACAGAAGGTAATAATGTTAAAGTTAATGCTAATGCTAATATGTTAGCAGAATGAACCCTCAGAACGAATGTAGCGGTCACTAGTTATGTCAGTACCTTCAGCTCAAGAATACTAAATGCTGCTGCATTACTATTCATGTTTTGCTGTAACTGTTGGTTAAGGAACTGACAACATATGTTGCTTCTCATTCACTAACACTCAAAAGATGTGCACATACACACATTTCTATGGGCTATTGATACTTTTCATATATCATTTTACTTTTATATTTTTGTGGTTGTTGTTTCAGCTGGTTCTGGAATAAAGAACAAATAGTTTGTCATTTTCAGACATATCTTTTTCACACTCTTAACTCAGAAAGACCGGCATCCACTGGCGACCAAAACTATCTGTTGATCTAAACTGTTTAATACCTGTTGATCCACTAATCCTGTCAATGCATATAAATAATTGGTGTAAAATGCAGTTTGTCATCTTTTCGTGATCATCAGATATGACCCATTTGGATGTTCAGTGGCTCCGTAGTTACAGTTGAAACACCGTCATCTTCTACAACATTGATTTACCAGTAAAACCCATGGAGTTGGATCAATGACAGTGGATGGACACACTGGATTTATGTTCAGTTAATGATATATTTTGTTGAAAAAGTCATGTTTTCTTCCTTTTTCTCAGTTTCTGATATAATAAACCTCAACTTCAATCTGAGCTTTTATGAACATCTACACAATCAGTGAATTAAATATGGGAAAATACCAGATTTTCATTGAAAAAAATGCAAAATACAGAGGATAATATAATAAATGGTGATAAATCACTTAAGACAGATTAAATACTGAGACTAATTAATTTGGGAACTGCCACAAAAGTACCACTGGGTCTTTATGGGTTAATATGCATAATTTTTTTCACCTACTCAAAAAATTGTTAAACCGCATCGGATGGAAGAAAATCATTGATGGATTACTTCAGTTCTACTAGAGGGTACTACCCTTGGGCATTTTAGAGCAATAATAAGCCTGAATATTTAGTAAATGGAATGGAGGTGCACAGTTTTAATGCTGTTGAAATAATACACTGTCTTGTTTTGGTGCATTGGTCTTAGTTCTGGTAGGAACATTGCAACTCTGAGCTTTGCAAGTTGTTACAAGATGCAGATCATGTCATTCTGAATCTTAGGGCATCAGAATTGGCTGATATTCACTTTGTGGCAAATAACCTGACATTCACTGATGACAAAGGCTAATGTTTAACTGTTTGTCTGTTAAGAACTACCTGTGTGATAACAGCTCAGCATTTGACTGCAGCTGCACTTCATTAAATTCTCTTTCATTATTGTATTCAGTGGAATATTTCCTGAATCGTTCTACCATGGTCCTTGTGTGATTGTGTGACTGTGTGCCTTTTTGACAGTAAATAAATTTGGGCACAAAGTGATACTGAGTTTAAATCAGGCTAGTTTAGCATGCTGACTTTAGCATGCTAGCAATTAGTGTCCTAGAAGTTAGTGGCAAAAAATGAAAAAAGTAATAATAATAATAATGATAATGATAATAATAATAATAATAATAATAATAATAATAATAATAATAATAATAATAACATTGTCAAAATTGTACAGCATTCAATATTTCAGGATCAGTGCACCCTTGTTGTTTCCAAAATAATTCAACCACTGGTGGCAAGGAATTGGTATGAAGTTGTATTTTTTAGTCTGCACCCTCCAGACACATTCTGCCCGTGCCCCATGAGGGCCAACTCCACCCGTCCATGTGGGTGGGAGCTCATAAATAACCACCTCCTCCCATTTCTCTGGCACTTTTCCAGTATTAAAAAAAAAACAAAAAACGGAGTGCACTGTTTGCTCCTGTGCTACAGCTCCCATGCTGTTTCTGTGTGGCAGGAACACAGACACAAAGAAAGGGCATAATCAAACAGCAGAATGAATGTATAACTGCCACCCAAGACCGCATTAAAAAGCCTCCTGTTTCCTTGAGTAGGGAGAGCTAGAGAGCAGCGACCATGAAAAGAGGTAGAACTCATTATTGTGGGAGGCAAGGGTGCTTTACTTCTTCAAGGTTCCCTTGTTTCTAATGTGTTTACTGCTTTTCAGATACAACTGACAAAGAGGGCTGCTGTTTGGCCTATGATTTTCAACTGCCAAAATGATTCTTCCTGCTTTGACTGCACTCAGCATTATATTATTAAATCCTCTTAGCAACAGACAGCTCAAAAGCATGCCACTATGACAAATGCCTTAAAGGCAGGCAGTTAGCTGCAGTTAATACTTAAGACAGTGGTTTTACTATATATCTTTAATTTTATTTAATCAAAAATATTTTTACATGCTGAGTCCAAAGATACTATAACAGGGTCAAACTATGAGATATTCTCTCTTAAGATGCTTGTATTGACTAAGCTCAAAAACATCTGTTCATACACATCAAGTTGCCAAATTAGTAAAAAAAAAAGACACGTTTATCTTGAACAGGATAAACGGAAAAATTCTTCAATTCTTGAAACTATTACAGGTATGTTAAAACAATCAACTCCAGAGGTACAGAAGCTATTTTGTGAGGCCATGTTAAAACTCAAGATTACGCCTAATTAAGACCACTCTACAATCAAGCAAAAACCCAGTCTGGGTGCCCCTGTTCATCCCAGATTATATGGTTAAGGATTTTACAGAGCTGGCCTTAACTGTTTGCAGACTCATGACTGGCCTGTTATGTTTGGTATTAAGGACAAAAAATCTGACAGCGTGATTGAATGTATACTTTCTAAGTACAACTATAGTAGCTAAATGCAAGAAACAACTACAAAGAGATGCTTTTACCAGTATTTTTGTCCTTGATGCTTACATTAGCTACCATTTGACAGTTAATTGATAAAATGGAAAAAAAACATCACAATCAGAGAGTTGTTAAAATGCTGTAGTGTGTGATGAAGTGTAATTTTCAAATGTTGCAGCATGCACAGTGTTGAAATTAGAAGAATATCTGCTGAGTTTCTCCTTATGTATTGGATTCATCTGGATGTCAAAAACCTGTAACACCCCTGTACTCTTAAAGTATTAAATATAATACAATGCTCTTCGTACATACCAGGCTTTCTTCGGTGGTAATGTGTAAAAAAAAATAATTTTAGAAGTGGGTTTACAGGGCACCTGATTAGATAACTGCATTTTTCATTAATTAATTAATTTTTCATATCCACTTAATCCTCTGGAGAGTCATGGGGGACCTAGAGCCTCTCTGAGCTGACACTGGGTGAAGGCCGGATACACCCACCCATCTCAGGCCTGATATGTAATGATGAACAACTATTAACCTGAACATTCACAGACCCAGACCCAAGGATTTGTACCCAGGAACTTCCTGACCACAGCATTTGGCTTTTTTTCTTCCATAGTAGTGTTTCCCATCTAAAATGTGCTTGCCACAATAGCAGATTCTTACTTGCTTAATATACCAACACAATTTGGATCCAGCTGAGGTGAATCTCCGTTTAATGTGCTATATATGGGTTGAAAACAACTGCAACTAAACAAACCAAATTTTCCTATTGTTATCCAGCCCTGGTGTGTTTATTTAACCTCTTGTTTCATGGTTAAATGAATGAATTTAATTTATGATAAAACCCTGGCTCCATCTGTCACTTCACCCTGTTACCTGTAGACTAATTACACATAGAATAGATTCTTGTAAAGAAGCACACAAACTGTGGTTCTTCTAAACCAGGGGTGTCAAACGGACGACCCGTGGTCCAAAACCAGCCCGCTAAAGGGTCTGATCTGGCCCATGGGATGAATTTGTGAAATGCAAAAATTACACTGAAGATATTAACAATCAATGATGTTTAAATATTTTTAGTTCAGGTTCCACACACAGCCCAATTCAATCTCTTGTGGGTTGAACCAGTAAAATAATAGCATAATCTAATTACAATTTGAAAATGTTCTATTTTTTTGTGTGTGTAAAAAGTACATGAAAACTATCCTTTCATTAAAAAAAAATTGAATAACCTGAGCAAATATAAACTAATCTAAAATGTCTTATGAGAAGTAAGTACAATTTTAACATTATATCTGTTATTAATGTTATATATTATTATGTTATATCTGTTACTACTGGACTTATCAGCAGCATTTGACACTGTCAATCATGATATCCTGTTATCCATACTCTGGAACATGGGCATCACAGGCCACGCACACTCCTGGTTTCAATCTTACCTTACTGGTCGGTCCTTCAGTGTGTCCTGGCTAGGGCACACATCAGCAGTTCACCGCCTCACCACGGGGGTCCCCCAAGGCTCTGTGTTGGGCCCCCTCCTTTTTGCCATATACACCACCTCACTCGGTCAGATCATCCACTCACACGGCTTCTCATATCATTGCTATGCTGATGATACCCAGCTCTATCTGTCATTCCCACCTGATGACTCCACAGTCTCAGTGCGGATCTCAGATTGTCTCTCTGACATATCTGCATGGATGAAAGCCCATCACCTTCAGCTGAACCTGTCCAAAACTGAACTGCTGGTCTTCCCAGCTAAGCCAACCATACAGCAGGACATCTCCATCACTATTGACTCCACACCTCTGGCTCCTACCAGTGTAGTACGTAACTTGGGAGTCATGATTGATAATCAGTTGACCTTCACAGATCACGTTGCCTCTGTCACCCGATCATGCCGTTTCACTCTGTTCAACCTAAGAAAGATCAGGCCATACCTAACCGAACAGGCCACCCAGCTCCTGGTGCAGACTATGGTTATCTCCCGTCTTGACTACTGCAATGCTCTTCTAACGGGCCTCCCAGCTTGTGTTGTCAAACCACTACAGATGGTCCAGAATGCAGCAGCACGTCTGGTCTTCAATCAGCCTAAAAGGGCACATGTCACCCCCTTACTCACCCTAAAAGGGCACATGTCACCCCCTTACTCATTGAGTTACACTGGCTACCCATAGCTGCCCGCATCAAATTCAAATCTTTAATCCTAGCCTACAAAATTCTCCGTGGGTCTGCTCCTGTCTACTTAGGTGCACTAATAAAAGCTTATGTCGCCCCACGACCACTCCGCTCGTCTGGGGAACGTAGTCTGGTGGTCCCCAGACCTTGTACAAGACAATCCAGGCTCTTTTCATGGGTCGTTCCACGTTGGTGGAACGCCCTACCAAGTGCTACAAGAACAGAGTCATCCCTGCCTATCTTCAAGAAGCTCCTGAAGACCCAGCTCTTCCGAGAGCACCTCCTGTCCTAGCACTTTCAAACATTCCATTTTAAATATTCTAATAAGGTTTTTCCCAGGATAACCACAGATTCTTTCACGATTATCTCTGGACCTGCTGCGGTGGTCCGGCCTCTTCCCTGCCCTCATCATCACCACTCACTTATCCTCAACCGCCTCCATGTGTCTCCCCCCAATCCCCCCTTCTCCCCCTCTCCCCCAGTCTCTATCTCTATCGCTCTCTCTTTTTCCCCTTCTCTACTCTCTCTCTTTAACCCCAACTGGTCAAGGCAGACGGCCATCCTCCAGGAGTCTGGGTCTGCTCGAGGTTTCTGCTGTTAAAGGGAAGTTTTTCCTCGCCACTGTCACCAGTCACAAGTGTTTGCTCCAGGAGGATTCTGTTGGGTTTCTGTAGAATTGACTTAGAGTCTGGTTTTGACCAACTCTATATATAAAATGTCAAGAGATAACTTTTTTGTGATCTGGCGCTATATAAATAAAATTTGATTGATTGAGTGATTTAATTGGTTTTCCCCTGTAAGTCGCTTTGGAAAAAAGCGTCTGCCAAATGCGTAAATGCGTAAATGCGTAATTAAATGTTTTGTGCTTTTCTGATCTTGTAAGTTGTAATGCACATGTGTAAATGATGAACTGATATAATATTATTAAAACTGCACTTATTTTTCTTAAGAAATTTCAGGTTGTTCATGTCAAATTTATTTATAGGTTATTATGATATTATTTTACTGGTCTAGCCCACTTGAGATCATATTGGGCTTTATGTGGCCCCTGAACTAAAATGGGTTTGACAACCCTGTTCTAAACTGATCCTGGCAGGGGTGGAGTGAGGGGGTGATTCACAAACGTTTGGTCTTACCTGGGCTTTATGTCTGGTAAGAGCAAGGTCTGTGAGTTTTCAAACAGGGTTAGGATTAGATGATCATTGCAGATGTTAAAAGACTAAGAAATGCTAATAATGCTAAAAACAATTCTTTAGATATCTTTTGGCTATACTGTATATGACACTGTATATGACATTTTCAAAATTACATTTTGAAAATGTTTACATTACAAACTATCCTTCAACAAAAAATGTGAAGAACCTGAACAAATATGAACACCATGAAATTTGTCAAGCAATTTTAACAATATTATGTCTCAGCTTATCATTTACACATGTGCATTACTGCATTTGTAACAGGCATCCTGAACTCAAAAATATAGCATTTAACTTTATTTTCAATACAACTTGACTGTCAGTGTCTTCTGTGAAACTTTTGCACTTTGCCAATTCATGCTGAGGGCCGGGTTGAAGCCATCCCTGCCTTAAAACACTGTGGCTGTCACTAACTAAAATGCACCCAGCTTAGTGTATAAACTGATGTTTGTGTCTTTGTTATTGCATAGCAGAATGGAGGTCAAGGAATCCTCAACTGACAGAAGCAATCAGACCATATCTCTGAGTTAAGGCATGCCAGAGGATGACAGCAGCTACAACTTAAATCGAGTAATGAGTACAATGAAACTGTATATTTTTTTTAAAGTAGCTTCCCCATCTTTGGTTCCTAGCCAACACTGATGAAGTCACATAGTCTTACAGTTCGCCAGTGACACACAAACATTGGGTGCAATCACTATAAACGAAGCATCATGATGCATGATACAACATGATACTAATGATGTCTAGATTTAACAAGACTTAGTGGCTGAGGCAATCTTTGTTCTTTTGTTTCGAGCACAGACTTGCATGCAAATCAATTTATGCACTAAAACAAGCAACAGGGCAGCAAATAACCTCAGTCATCACTAATTGCGAATTCAACCAGTTTCAGCTTTAACACTAATCCCCCCTAGGCTGGCACTTCCGTTTATAATTGGAGCGTTATCTGATGGGATCTGTGATTTGAGGATGGAAAACCCTTTCTTTGCTGTCTGTCTCGCTTGTGGAAGAGAATGCTCTGTCTTCCAGCAATCACAAAGGCCACTGTGAACAACTCTATCCACCAAGGTTAAGTAATAAATAACAAAATGTCCTTCTAAGACAAATACAGGCTACAGTCTTGAGATTTTGACCTGTGTTTTTAGAGAAGTGAATGAACATGTTTGGACAGTAAATGTTGATGCCGTCAATCAATTACATGGACTGTGGCAGTCTGCCACGGTCTAATTTGACCTTCCCCCCAGTCTGATAATGAACTCAAAAGAAGAAAAAATGATGGTGAGAGGAGACTTTTTTCTGAGACAATAAGATAAAATGGATCTCTTTCATAAGGAGTTTTAATTTTGAGCATTGAGGAAAGCATCACAATATTCACAATGTAGCCTTCTTCATTTTATCAATGACACTGTTAGCGCATCATTAATCCAACATAGGGGTAAACAACACGTACCATGATAACCAAAATTGTAAAAATAATTAAACATAAACTAATATCACAAAATGTGTAACAGTTTAGCAACTGATACACTAACTGGGCCTTCACACAATCTCATGAACACTATGGGGTTTTTTTTTTCACTTCAGTGTGTTTTGCGTCTTGCTTAAACCCATACAAAAGAAAAAAACACAACCACAAAGACCCTAGCAGGTCAGGGGCTTGGGGTTCCCTACCAGGAAATTTTGAGCATTAAACACATTTGCTGCAGTCTATTAATTTTTTTTTTTTTTTTACTGATTTACACCATCAGTTTATAGAGGAAAAACTTGTATTTCTTTGCTTTCTTTGTTTTTGTTTTTATGTCAAGAAAAACACAAATTCTTTCAGAGGGTAATGGTGTTTTTCAAACTAAAAGTACTCAGCCTGTTTCGTGTTTTTGTGAGGGGGCCTATGATGCTGCAGACTCACTAGAAACAACTACAACAAGTTTTCCTCTTTAGTTCCCTCCTGTTTCTGGATGCCTAAGGCTGTGACATGATGACTTTGTGTTGTTGTTATTCATCTAAAAATTCATTCTGCATCACTTCAGACCAATAACATTATAGTTAGTGCAGACAGACACAGAGAACTCAGCATGAGTATGAGTAGGAAGGCTTTAACAGTACTTCATAGACTCCAGAACAAAGTAACTTGGTCCAAGATATAACATTGTGAGATCACCCAGCCCAATACAGAGCACTCCATAAAAATAGGACCAATGTCCCTGTATCTCACTGGCATGTTCTATCAAGAATCAATACCAAGTTGAATTTGCGAGCTTAGAGACCTGTGGTCTTGATGCAGGAAATCAATCTCCCAATAGAAGTGGGTGGTGCTTTCACTGAAGGATAACTCAACTAATTAAATTAAAGTCCATATATGACTTAATATCAGTGCTCAATAGTAACTATATTGATATATCTAACAATTTTCCTATCATAAACCATCAAAATATGGCCCATTATAAGTAAAGGAAAGTGTTTAATATTTCAAAAATGTGTCAGAAATTCAAAAAGCTAAATTTCTCAAAACTGTGAACAAACTTTGTGGACATTGTCCCAAGGAAGATACATGCACTTTTTTTTTTTTTAAATGAATCTGACCAGTAGTTTGTCAGAGAAGATATTTGAAGAAATTGCTAACGAAGACTAAAACTAAGATGAAACCTAAGACGACGACAACGATCACAATAGCACATAGCCTATTGGCCCGTGAGCTAAAAAGCACAAACCCCACCTCCTCCCTCACCACAGATACAGTCAAACACTTTGTGGTACAATGATCTATTTGGTTTGTAATGCCACTGGGCAGCTACTAGCAGCGTTTTGCTAATGCAATAATCAACATGACATAAACAGATGCAGCTTGTTCTTTAGATTAGTGACTAGGGCTGATACATGTATCATGATCTACTCCCTGTGTCAGTCAGCCAGATACTGAAGAAAGTCGGTGGTCTCCAGTTAATCAGTTTAGCTACTCCAGGTTGACTGGAGCTGGATAATGCAGTCTCAATGACCCCTCTAAGCAAGACAGCAGTAAACCAGAAGACAGTAATACACAGCCTCCTCCAATCGACAAACGGAAATGGAAGCATGTGTCATTATGCTTCATATATCAACAACTGCACTGCAGAGCGAACCAAACCTTACCCATAAAGTGCTATTAATAGGTCAGCATTCAGTCAGCACAACTTCTAACCAGTCATACACACACGCAGTCCTACACAGGCTCATAAATAGTTGGAAACAGCTACCGAATCAATATATAGGATGAGTCAGGTTGCACAGAGCACGGCCACTAAAGCTCAAAACAGCCTCAAATGCCCCCAAACCAGAAATAGCCTTTGAGATGTAATACTCCAGCTCCAGAATATTCACCTCCCTGTGCTGCAGAGAGCACAGCCAAGGACAGAGTGGCTGAATGCTAAAGTGCCTTATCACTTCAGGCAAAGAAACATTCAAAGTATTAAAGTCCTTTGCCATTATGACCGGGCCATCATCAGAAGAATACACCGGGACAATTAACATACAACGCTTCGTGGGCAACCAATTCTTTCAAAGCCTTAACAGATGAACACTGAACTTTGGGTTGGTATGGTATGGTTGGTATAAAAATTTAAAGCATTTCAATATAAACACTGATGAAAAATTATGTTTTTAACATCTAACCTTTCCATGGAACTCTGAGCAAAAGTAATTGTTAACAGAATTTTCACTTATTCTTAGGATTCAGTTGGGGTTCATATCAGTCAAGTCAAAGTGCAAAACAAGTGAATTTGACTTCACTTGGACACAAACTAGTAGTTTCTTTGTGTAGTATGTGGCTAAAGCATGATCACAATAGATAACCACGTTTTCATATTAATCTAAAGTGGAATATCCTTCATGTCTAGCATGTGGTTAAAACACTTAAATGGCCACTGGTGAGCTGGTAGATGTTAAGCGGCATTAAGATCAAGTTGTGTCCAGCAATTTTAATTATTTTTAATTTTCTTTACCATGTCAAATTGTTCCACACTTCAATATTGCAATGTACATGAAAAACTTGAAAATTATTGCAAAAAGGGTTAAAATAGCATATCTAACAACTTTTCAATTGGCATATTTCAGGGATTGGCCAGGGAAATACTATCTAACAGTTGACAGAACATCTAGAAACACAGTTAAAACTAGAAAAGCACTCGGAGACCACAGACCTCCACCAAGGATCTGCCTTCGTGGAGGTAAATACCATTTTGTACTGACTGGTCCAAGCAAAACACAACATCATTAAAATAACAATGAAAAAAACTTGCAATGATGTATTCAAAGGTAGAATATGTGAGATTCCCATGTGACTAGTAGCTATCTTATTTTATCCATAACTGTGATGTTTTCCTAACCATAATCTCTTAGTATTTATGTACTAATGTAGTCTGTTTTGCTTTCAATACTATCAATGGTATTTTGTGTCTGAATATATTTGGGAGTTTAATTACCCAATTCTGGCATCTGTAAAAGAAATAACAAAAATACTGTGAATCCAAGTCAATTTTTGTACTTATGTTTCATATTGAGCCTTTGAAATGCACACTGAAATTTAGGGTTCATTCTAGAGGTGTCTTTTGGAAAATGCTGGTAGCAGCATGTATTTCATAACCAGTAAAGCTTTACAACACTGTTGTTAGTCACTGTCAGTGTCCAGCAACACATTACTGCACATAACACCATACACATTCCAACCTTTTCCTTGCCTTGGTCATATGTTTCATCTGCTTCATTCCGTAAAAAAATGGAGTAAATTAGTTGTTTTAGAAAGCTTTAGACCAGGGGTGTCCAAACCTGATCCTCAAGGGCCGGTATCCTGTATGTTTTAGATATTTCCCTCTTCCAGCACACCTGACGGACGTTATCATTCTTCTGCAGAGCTTGATGATAGGATTATCATTTGAATCAGGTGTGTTGGAAGAGGGATACATCTAAAACATGCAGGATACCGGCCCTCAAGGACCAGGATTGGACAACCCTGCTTTAGACCTACAGGATTTACAGGTTTGTGTGATTGGACCCAAGGTGTCATAAGGGAAAATAGGTCCGTTTGCTGAACAAAGTAGTGGACAAACCATCCCTACATAAGTATTGTTTGTGTGCTGCCTCTTGGCCAGGTCGTTATTGCAAATGAGAATCAGTTCTCAACTAACTTACCTGGTTAAATAAAGGTTAAATAAATAAATAAATAAAATTGTTTTCACAATCCTCCCTTATTTTTTAGTTCAGCTAAATCCACCTATCATTCACTACATTCATTCAAAGCATACAAGTATTCCATTACTACACAAATATCTCAACACAAGCCTTTTCAAGGAGGCACTTGAGGGAATGAGGCAGAAGGCTGTGTCTATCAGCAGTGGGGAAAGTGTTTTTAATTGTAATATACGTGACTGCATGTTAACACAAACATTCCTTTTTAAAAGACATCTAAACAGCTTATTAACAATATTGTCAATTTAAGAATAATGTCAAATGTCAGAATATTTTATAATTGTAGTTATTGAGACTCACTGTGAACATTAAAGATTAACTGGTTTGGCTACTTGGCAGTGAAAACAAACCATGAAAAAAAAAAAACATGTACTTCAGACATGTGAACATACAGTTACTTATTAAACACTACTTTGTGAATCTAAGTCACTTCTTAATTTTACCTCTGTGTCGGCTAACCACTGCACATGATATCTGTCTCTATTAGCTGCTTGAAGCTGCACTAAAGTCGCCTGCAAGTAGTTAAATTAACTGTCCTCTGTTTGGTGCTGGTCATGTGCAACAGAGAGGATGGTTGTAGCTGCCAAGAGATTGATGAAGGTGGTGACAGTGAACCAAACAGCACTACTGTGGGCTGTATAACAGACTTAAAGAGGCTAAAAGGCTTGCAGTGCTGAGGGAAGTGCTGGGTACAGGGAAGTGTTAATCGTCTGCAGTTTTGTCACACTTTGACGTCACTTAAAGTCCAACCATATTTGATTATTTCTTTACCAAATTTTGTTTTAAGCTTTTCATTTTTACCAATTCTATGTTTTCTGACTTTGCTGTATACAGGTATGGTATATACTTTTATTGTGAAAAAAAAATAAATAAATCACACCTTCTTGCCTCACTTACAAACCAGGGAAACTAACCTGTTAGCAGTGTAGATAATTCATTTAGCAGACAGGAGCAGTTTTTACCTGCTTGACTAGTTTCGGCTACTTCCTTTAGCCTTTGTCAGACTCGTCACATTATGTTCCCGTAACGTGTCTTGTCGGCTGCTCAGGAAAATGTGCCAGACAGCAGGGAGGGCTTGCACCCCCACCTTCATCAGGACGCATCCCAGGTGTGGAACCCATCAAGTAGGTAAAAACTGTTCCCGTCTGCTAAATAAACTATCTTCACAGTTGTACTTGGAAGACAGTATGAACCTTTATCAGACTAATCTGTTAGCAGTTTTGATACAAACTTATGTGGCATCAGACATAGCATTATTATAATGAAACTGTATGTATTAATAGGTAAGTATCACCATACATTCTAATGCACCTCAAATGTATATCACATGATGGAGAAGGGATGGGGGGGTGGGGGGGTGTTGGTAAACCAATGGACGGGGGAAGAGTCAAAAATTAGAGTATGATTGCAGTCAGTAGATGAGATGAGTAGATGAGAATTTAACTAGTGCACAAAAGACAGAGGAACCACCACAGCTGGGGGTCAGCGATGGCGTCTTGTAACTTCTGGCGTGAGTCATGTGACAGAGCACAATTAGTCAGGATACATAGATACTGAAGTGATGAAATCAGGCATTGAATGTGGGTGTCTATGTCACTGCTAATTTTATATATATATATATATATTATATATATATATATATATATATATATATATATATAGTTTGACTCAAGCAGTGGGATGTGCATTTGCATTTATCCTGCTATCGCAAAGTTGGTGCTTTAAGTAAAACACAAAGCTAAGTAGCACTGCTTTCAGACCATATCCATGTGGACAAACTTCCAGGGTTCTCTCAAGAAGGAGGTGGAAAAAAAAGAGGACACTTTTCTCCCCTCATTGTGCTTTGAGCATCTTCTCTGTGAAAAAGAAAAACACCTCCAAGCAAGCAAGCTCCCTCATCTCACACACACACAGTTATATTATATTATATTATATTATATTATATTATATTATATTATATTATATATTTTTGGGGGCATACGATTTATCTAATAGGTTTCTGAAGGTCAATCTTGTGTAATATTTTCTAACAAAAGCTGCCACTGCAAAACACTTTGCACTATTTCTGCTGCGAGAATTCCTCAAACCAACCTCCCCACGTCTCTTCCAACAAAGCATTCTTGTCATCTTAGGTTTAAGTATTATTCCATTACAAACAGTATATCAAGAATTGGGATGAGCAGTCAACCAACAAATCAGAGGTGGATCACTGAGTACAACCACCAGTCCTACCCATACACTATTTTTCTTCTTTTTTTTGTGACAAAAAATATGCACAGCGACAGCACTCCTTGGCAGGTGGAACGCTAAGCAAGCAGACAGCCTTCCAGGGCTATGCTCCAACTGAAGCCAGGAACATGAGCCATGCTAGCACACCAGCTAGCAGGTTGCTTGCATGTATACACACACACACACACACACACACACACACACACACACACACACACACACTAGTCTCTCCGCCTGCCTGCAATGCGTTGACACAATGAGCAGATAAAAGGCGTGAATCAATCGTGCACATGCTAATCATGGAGGAAGATGAGGCTCTCCCACACGCACAGACGTACACAGACAGACAGACAGACAGACAGATTCCAAGACAAGGACATCCATTGTGTCAGTGATCAGCATAGAAACACACAGTTTGATGAAATGGTGAAAGGATGGATGATGTGGACAGATGGATGGATGGATGGATGCAGAGATAGATAGCTCACCGGTTTGCCTTCTTCCTTCCTCTCCACCTCTTTCAGCACATTATCCAGGCTAAGCGTGTTTTTGTGTGTGTGTATGAGTGCATATATGTGTGTGTGTGTATGTGTATGTGTGTATATGTGCGGTGAGCTGGCGAGGATGCACACTGCTACATCCCCTCCTCTCCCTCTCTCTGGCGATCCCTCCCTCTTTCTCTCTCCTCCCTGGGATTTATTTCATTATTTCCTCCCTCTCCCTCCCTCCCTCTCTCTCCTCACAGCTGATGGAGTCTCCTTGCTTTTCTCAAAGCTGTTTAATTTTCTCTCCGTCTGTTATCCTCGATGAAGTAGTCCAGTATCTTTTGTTTTTGTCTTTTTTTTTTGGCTGTGGCAGGCTAAACCAAAATAGACAAAAAATACAGAAATAAATAAAATGTCTGCCTTGTGCGTTAATGGCACAAAGCTCCCTTTCTGTCTGTCTCTCCCTGTCTTTCACTATCACACTGTGTCCCTCATCCGAGTCTGTCTGCTGTGATGCAGCAGCGGCGCTGTAGGCTCCTCCCTGGAGAGACAGTGGTGCCACACAGCAGAGAGAGAGAGAAGGGTGGGGGTGTGAGGGAAGAGAGGGTGGGGGCTGGTGGGTGTGGCCTGGTGCTGCTGCCGCTGCTGTTGCTGCTGGTGGTACAGTGTAGTGGGGGATGGCAAGGGGGTATGATGGAGATGGAGAATCCAGTACAAGGCAGGGCCGCCTCTGCTGACTGAGGGCAAATGGACACTCACCAAATCACACTTCAAGGCCAAAAACCCCAGGATATAGCTGCTTTGAGTGGTCAGAAATCAACTTTTAGGAACCGGTGCCAGTTCCGGCGCCCTCCCAAATAAAAATCTGCCAGTGAAAAAAGCACATTTTTCCATTTTTTCTAGACCCTTAGAAAAATGCAAACAAAAAAACTTCAAAATTTAAGTTGTGCTGATTACAAGAAATGAGAACGCCGTCACTTAGGACAGGCACAATAACTAAATAAAAAACAGGCACCAAAACTTCCCGGACTATGGTGTGGACTAAATAGTTAGTCTGTGGTGATCTCAGTCATGGAAGGAAGGAAAGGAAGGAAGGAAGGAAGGAAGAAAGGAAGAAAGGAAGAAAGAAAGAAAGAAAGAAAGAAAGAAAGAAAGAAAGAAAGAAAGAAAGAAAGAAAGAAAGAAAGAAAGAAAGAAAGGCAAATTAATAACATGCTGCCATATGATAGTATCTTGAATAACTTTGTTTTTGTTGGCTGTGATAAGCACAGTAATTGCAGTGCACCAATCACAGTGCAGCTTGTTGGAATGCAATACAAAAAAGGCAGATAATCTATTATTCACAGTGAAAGTGTGGGTACTTTTTAATCTAATAAACTCCTCTGACCAGATATCACGAAGCAGAAGGGAAAGATCAGACACAAAGGTAGAACTAGAAAACTGGCTTTTTTGGGGTTTTTTTTCTGTTGGTCTGGTCTCACTCTCTATGTGAGTCAGCTAAAACGCTGCACCAGATTTTACACCTGCTTTCCCCAGACAATCCATTTCAGACACTGTTTCCTGCTGTAGTGGTCAGTCTGTGGTGATAAATCAGGCACAGCAACACTTCTCTTATTTTGGACAAGAAAGCCTTTAAAGCAGCCTGTGACGTTTGTCACCAATTTTTCATGAAATCTGTAAAACCCAAGTGATAACCTAAGTATTACGAATCTGTTAACCTTTACGTGTTTACGCACCTGAATCACTTAACTCACAGTGAACAACCCCGTTGTGTACTCCATCACAAGCAGTCTGTTTTGTTTACATACCAAACAGATATGTCACTTGGGCCATTTTCGGAAATTTTGTTGCAAAGTGCATTGTGTGAATGGGAATTCCCACAGCTGCAGTATGGTCGCAGCAGCAACAAACACAGAAAACGGCTTCATTGATTCTTCCTGTTGCGGCTGCGTGGAATTCCAAAAAAGCCCGAGTGACAGTTTGGTTTTGGTTTGGTATGTAAACGAAGGACTGCTTGTGATGGAGTCAACTTCTAAGTTGTTCACCATGACTGAAGTGATTCAAGTGCGTAATCATGAAACACCAACGGATTTGTGATACTTCGGCGATCAGTTGGTTTTACAGATTTGATGAAAAAATTGGTGACAAACATCGTATGCTGCTTAAAGAGTGTCATGACCCCATGACAAGGGCCCATATGGTAAAAGTAAATGAATAAATAGGAAGAAAAGAGAAAACAAAAAAGAGGCTTTGTGTCTTTTTGCATGATAAAAAAAAAAAAAAAAGGTATGTAGGGCATATCATAGCATCACATATTCTATAGATAGTTACACATGGGCTGTTTTCTGATTATCAGACCTTAAATGAGTGGTTTGGAATTAAGTGTATTTGAAATGTTTCATGTATACGGCCACTGTCCTCTGCAAGTCCCCCGGGACCACCACAACCATTCATTCTTCATTGGGGATTCTATAGTCACTTGTGCATGGAACAGTTCTGAGGATTCTCTGATGGGAAATACCCAAAAGCAGCGCTGGCTCTGCTACTTAAAGACCTTCAAAGGCCTTTTTCTCTGTTTACATTTGTACCAATAGTAGGAACCATGAACTGACGAAATGTGGTCAACAGTTGGCAAAGCAGTCTCTATCACAGAGAATATAATGCATTGCTGTAGAATAAACCAAAAGCTTCTGACTAAAAACCTGGTCTTTAGTCAACGGCCCTGGTGTGGTTTTAAATTGCTGTAACCAATCTCCTATAAGGTCCTAAGTGCTGTGTGTTGCAAGGTACGCTACTACTCGGTCTGGCATTGGCTGAAGGGGTATTGTCTCTACTGCATCATCCATTTACGTGTCTGTCCATTAGTGTCAACATGATTACTCTTCACTACCATCAGATCTGAACAGCAATGTTAACCTACATTTTCTGGTCTTTCAGGGTCAGTGCATGGTCATGGGAACAGATAGGAGAAGCTAGCACAGATGACGTGACAGGACAAGATAGGAAAAACGGGTGTATGGGTGCAGGGTTGCCCTCATTGTCAAAAGGGGTGGTCAAGGGGTCATTACTAGTGATGTCCCGATCTGGATTTTTTTTGCTTCAGATCCTATCCAATTTTTTTTATGATTAGTGTTGCCAATACCGATACTTTTTACTATTAAATTTCGATTTTATAACAAACATGAATTCTGGTATATGGCTCTTCCAAGCATTACAATTAAATGCAACCAAACTATTAGCCAAAGATTTTTATAATGTTTCATAACATAACTAGAAGCACTCGGAGAGCGCAGACCTCCGCCAAGGCTGATCAGTGCCCCCCCCCCGTGGGCCCCCCCACCCCCGTGTCACCACCAAAATTTAATCATTTCTTCCTTATCCCATTTCTAACAAAACCCTGAAAATTTCATCCAAATCTGTCCATAACTTTGTGAGTTATGTTGCCAGTAACGATTAGTGGCCCCCCCCCTCGTGGGCCCCCCCACCCCCAATCACCCACCAAAATTTAATCATTCTTCCTTATCCCATTTCCAACAAACCCTGAAAATTTCATCCAAATCTGTCCATAACTTTTGAGTTATGTTGCACACTACGGACAGACCAAACAAACAAACAAAACCCTGGCAAAAACATAACCTCCTTGGCGGAGGTAATCAACAAAATTCTTTTTTGTTTTGTTTTTTTAAACAAACCTACACTGAGTCAGGTCGTATTAAAAGCAAGTCGAATCCAATCCATTTTGTGGTATTTTGTGGTACATTATACCTCTTATAATATATATATATATATTATATATATATATATATATATATATATTATAGAGAGAGAGAGAGAGAGAGAGAGAGAAGAGAGAGAGATGAGGAGAGAGAGAGAGGAGAGAGATAGATAGATATAGATATGTATGTATATATATATATATATATATATATATATATATATATAGAACCCTTTTAAAATAAGACCTTTTAAATAGAAAAAAATAACAAATACTCAAGCAATCAAGTAACTTAGATCTTACATATACAAAAATCAGAGAGAACTAAAACCTTTATTCTATGGGCTCTACATTCATTCTACATTCAGCTTCACTGCAGCCTTGTAGTTCTTATACTGGGTCATGTGATGCTTTTGTAAGTGACGAATCAAATTTGTTGTATTAAAGCAAGCCCTGATGTTCCCTTGTCACACAACTGCCAGTTTACACATCTTGCAAGTTGCTGCTTGACAGTTGTTGCTTTCCAGAGAAAAGTATTCCCACACAGCAGACATGTTGCATGATGTTTCATTTCGAAGCTGTTAAGCAGAACCATGCTGAATACTCATGTGAAAACTGGATCAGCCCAATCATGTGACTAAATCTGATCCAATCCAATTTTCTAAAAAATGCCAGATCGGCAGCCATTACCGATCTTTACATTGGATCGGGACATCCCCAGTCATTACAACGTTCATTGTTGGTCTTGTTTGAGTTACTGTTGCCTTTGCATCTGCACAACCCTCACTGCTCACTGGAGATTTTCTTTTCATATTTTAAAGACAATTTAATTTTCTATCCATCTGGATCCATAAATGAATATTATTAAAATAATAAAATGCATAGCTGGGTATTCAGTTGTTCTTCCAGCAGGTGCATTTATAAATCCTTACTTCATCTAAGTAGTAAGGATGGCTCATCTTAACCTCAAAAATAACACTGGATCATTAATTAAATATGAGCAAAAAAATGTACAGTTTGGTGGAGTTGTAACATGAACACTTTTCCTTGCCATTGATTTGTTCCTCAATTACTAAAATCATTGATCAATCAATCAATAAGTTTTAACTTTCATTTAAGTTGGAGGTGATTAAAACTCCCATGGGATCCAGAGCCACCTCCATAAAATGTATGTACGCAATATGGGTAAATGGAGCCGAAGAAAAATAACTGCAGATAAATTGAATATGTGGTTTACAATCCAATCCAACAAACCCTAGAATGCAGTTTTACATTGTACAGGCATTTCTTCTAATATCAGTTTGTCTGTGCCCCTTTTATTCAGTGGGTGAATATAGGTAAGTCCCAGAGAGGCACACAAAGGATGATTTATAAAAATACTTCTAAAGCCGCATCCACATAATGTGGAATTACAGTCTATACATTAACAAACTGGAGCTGGTACATCCACACATAGTACCACTATCCCTTCATTATTGCACATATTCTGATCTTCCTACTGAAAGACACCTGAACAGTTTTTTTCCTAGAGCTATAAACACAGAACCCTGCACTGAAAGCCAAGACAGTCAAATATGACAATGTGCAATAAGAATTTATTTTACTTTTAACTTAATAACTAAATATGCACGTTTTTTATATTTTTTAACTGAAAATTAATTGTGTCTTGTATGTTATATGTTGCAAAGTCTCTTATCTTCTAGTCCTGCTTTTTTAAAGACAAAGGCCATGGATCAAATCAATTGTCATGGGGAGACTATTTGGTTGTCATGTGGCTCCAAAGAAAGTTAATCAATTCTTAGAAACATCCCTGATTATGTCAGAGTATTATCAGTGTTATCTCTGTGCATAGTAATTACAAAAAGAAAATGTGAACCTTATCATTTCAGGGTGTGTTTAGAGTTTGATAGAGGCTAGAACTGAAAAAGTGCCTAAACTAACTAGAACACTAGAAATGCCACCCTGCGACTAATAACTACACCTACACCACCCAGTCAGCTTAACTTTGTGGATATGTAATAAAAAATGTAGTAAGTGTTTTTTAGATGTATGATCACAGTGAATAAGTTCCAATTTTTAGTACAAACAACAGTAAGAAATGGCGTTTAGCTGAGTTCATATTCTTTTGAGAATTAGAAAAAATTGTAATTTTATCATAGTGCATGAATTCTAGAAACAAGAGATAGTTTTCTGAGGTCACGGTAAAATTTTGACCCGTAAATTCCAATCAGTTCAACCTTAAGTCAAAGTGAGCATTTGTACCAAATTGTTGCAGTGTTCTTGTGATGTGACATTCACAAGAATGGGACAGACATGAGGTCTCAGTGACTGTGACCTTTGACTTTTGACCATCAAATCCTAATTTGAGTTCTTTGACTTCCTCAGATATTATGTTCACAAGAATGGGTCAGACGTGCAACAAAAATACAGCAGGTCAGATGTTTGTATGCATTTCCATTTGAATTTTCAAAGGTCAGAGATAAAGGCCACTGTAAACTCATATCTGTCTATGCTTGTGAATGTGATATTGCAAGAATGGCTGTACAGAATTTCCTCAAATTTGACACAAAAGTTCATTTGGACTAAAGAATTTACTGGATTGTGGTGACCTCACAAAATACATTTTGTATTTTTCTGCACTTTCTGTAGAATATCACGTCCATACACTTCTGTAAGTACAATGTCTGACTAGGACTGGTTCATTGCAATCACGTGTTTTAACATGAAATACACTCAATAGCTTGTTTCAAAGTGTTCACTATATATATGACATGGGCTTGCAGAGACATTAATGCAACACATCACACCGTTGTGATAAATATTTTGTGGTGTATAAAAGCAGTAATCCCCATGAGACTGTGGTTTACAGTGACTGAGTTATGCCAAACTAAATAAAAACACAGCCACTAAAAAGCAATAATGTACTGATAGTAAATTAAGTTCCCTCCATCCAGTAATGTAGTGTTCAGTACTGATGTGATTGTATCACTGATTTACATACAGTGTTCTATACCACATAGTAAAACAGTGAACAGGCCACACAACCCTTTTTCAGTTCTTCACTTTTCTCCCTCATTGATTTCACTGTGTCTTCTTT